>NC_056733.1:869086841-869239341 GCF_019279795.1 Protopterus annectens | reverse complement strand
TTGAAGCTAAATTTAAATGAGTAATTTGGACAGTAACTTTTACAGTGAGAACAGCAAGGCACTTAGTGAACAAGCAGCAATTATGATCTGTCTTCATTTAATAAATGTACTTTCAGACAACACGTTTATCATTGTACACAGAGTACAGGCTATATGTAGAAGGCCAGTGTTAAATCAAGGTTGTTCCTAGCCCTTTCTTTATAGTAGGAATAAGCTGATTATTTCAACAAGTACTCTTTTTACTTTATTTTAAATGCTTCTATGGTACTTTCTTCAGTGGCAGGTCCAGAAAGGTATGGGAGAGTTACTGCTAAACAAACAGGAATGTCAGTAAACACTCAGCAGTTGAAAATTCCACTTCTGTGTATACTCAGTCCACATTTTCTTTCCATGTTCAGCATATTTAGAAATGCACATATGAAGCTGTGAACACTGAATAGCAGACAGCATGCAGATTTCACATAGACATTAAATACATACATGTAATCCATAATAGGAAGTATTATGTTTAGCCAAAGGTGATAATTCTTGCTGGTTTGCTAACCCCGCCACCACCCACCTACACTTCTTCACCTTTTTCCTCCATTCTTTTAACACACTGCAACTAGCTAAGATTGCACTGAAATAGCTGAATTAAACTGTGGATCTAGGGACCGCTAGGCTGCCAGAAGCCATGGATTATAAATACTGGTACTGTGCATTTTATAGATGTTCTCCAGTGGTGGCCTGAACAAATATTTTCACTAAAAAAAGACAAGCAATAAGTTGTACCCAAGGTCTAGTATTCAAAACCGACAAAAATATTCTTTCCCTAAATTCCAAGATGGCTGCACACTAATCAACAGCTTAATTTCAGCTCTCCCAGTGTGAAAACAGAAACTGAGAAGAGGAAGCCAGTGAAATTGTCTTTTGAAGTAGAATTCAGTTATTAACTAGTATGTACATTACATTGCCTGGATGGCAAAAAAAAAAAGAAATGTAGACAACCTGAAATAAAATCAACCAGAAAGGGTGAAGATAAAACAGTGGTTGGGAAGAATCCTGCAGGTATTCAGCAAAAAAGCAGTTCCAGCTTTGGTGCAAAACATGACTTTTAGTGATCTAGAAGAAAAAAAACATAAGTCAAATGTTCTTAGAGCTGATTAAAATAAATGAAACATTAGAGTATAAATAAATGAAACATTGGAGGAGTATATCAACTCAAATACACAAAAGGCTGGACAAAATGGAAGAAAATGTAATAAACTATTCCAATGAACTGACAAAAATGCAAAAATCAGAGGATGAAATGAAAAAAAGACTGGCTGAGCATTAGGCTTCTCAAGAAGAGCTGTTTCAAAAAGTAGAATTAGAAGATCGAGCATGTAGAAAAGCCCTGAGATTTCCTGCTGGACCAGAAAAACTGGAAGCTGGTCTTCCACAGCAACATTTGTTAATTGAAAGGTGCATCAAGTGTATGAGCTAAACCTAATCATGAAAAAGGAATCAAGCCCTATATTACTAAATATGTAATAATACTAGCAAAAAGAGTTGATCCAGACAAACCTATGATAGAAAGGAAAAGTATTAAAACTTAGAGACAGCAGAGTGTTCGTGGAAAATGATTATTCATTGCGGTGGCAGAAGGGAAACACATTTATCCCAGCAATCAGATAATGTCAAGAAGTGGGTGTGAGATTCAAGCTTCTGTATCCAGCTGTCTTCAGAATATTTTTTTCCTGAAGGATCAAAGAGATTTTGGTATCCAGAACAGGTGAAGGAAATAAAAATTCTGGGCAGAGGTCAACCACCTGACAGGCCATACTAATCCACCTAAAACCCAACCCTCCTCATTTCATGCCACAGCCACTGATTTCAGCCTCCACTTTGGTACCTTCCCATCCCTGATTCCATTAATATCCTCTCCTATCCTTCTAACCTAAATTGTCACTTTCAATTCCAAAGCAATCAAAGATAAAAACATAGAGCCACTACCTGAAGAACCAAAATCTGACTTCCCAATTCCCTTCTACCAGCTTGCTATTACTCCTACTAGCTTGTAGTTCTACCATCCTGCTACCTTGCTATTATACCTATTAGCCTGTATTTGTACCTTTCCTCACTCCACCCTCATATATTCCATCTATTACACTACCTTCCTACATCTACTTTTACTTCCCTTCCACCATGTAGTCATGTGACATTCTCACATTTCCTTTCTCGCTCCTCTTTACACTCATTCTCGCCTTACAATACCTAACAACTCTCAGTGTCAAAAATCACATCTCCATTAACTAACTTAGCTAACCTGTCTGCTAGTTACTCAGACATATCTCCTAGCCTCTATCAAATAAAACCCTCACTACTATACAATATAAGAATAGTCCCGCCAGACCATAGCCAAATCTTTGTACCACATATTTCTACCACAAACTTACCTTAAACCTACTTTAAGAAACCATTTAGGAAACATCACTTTCAGAATTACTACTTCAGGATAATCACCTTTATATGGAGATGTCCACCCCAATCCTGGGCCCCCCTCAGTCTTTACCTCTACTCAATCCAGCATCAGCAACTCCCACAAATCCTTATATATGGTCACACTAAATTTACAAAGCCTCCATAATAAAATCCCAAAAGTTCACACATGGATCACCAATATTCAACCTGACATTGCAGCTTCTGAAGCTTGGCTAAAACCATATATTAAAGTCTCCAAGTTTGCCCCACCTGGTTTTGCTACCATAAGATCTGACAGACCCCATGAAATGGGAGGGGGTGTTGCACTACTATTTCCCTCTTCCTATAATATAGTACCATTCACTAAGCCCATACCAGAATTTGGCGCTGCCAAAAATCTTATTTCCTTATAACAAGAACAACTATAAAACAATATGTATTATAGTCCTGTACATACCTCCAGGTAACAACATTCCCTTATTGGAGGAAATTCTCGCTTGGATTTCCAACAATATCAATAATGAAACCATTATCCTTGGCAACATAAATATTAACTGTCTCGATCTTTGCCCTAACGCTCCCTCTTTAAATATCAATCTATTCAAATTCACTCAACTTATCACTTCCTCAACCAGGCCCAAAAATAACAATAGGATCCATCTTAGATTGGATTCTAGTAAATGAACCTAATAAAATCTCTTCAGCCGGTACTCTCCCAAACTCCCTCCTTTGCTCATTGTACTGTTCCCTCATTTTAATAGCCACATCAGTACAAACTAATAAGGTATCTAACTAAATTCAACCCTGTGAACATCACTGATACCCTAAAAAAGATTAACTGCTGCAGGCTAAAACCCCTCACTCTAGACAAGGCAGTAGCACTTCAACTGAACATTTCTTAATATACTAAACACTACTCTTCGACTAAAGTGAATCAAAGTGAATCATGCCACCCCATGGCTGACTAGAGCTACTGAAGAAATGAAGAAAGCCAGAGGAAAGAGCTGGAAACAATGGTTAGTTAACAAAAACCCTCCCGACCTGCTGACATTCAAACACATTCGAAACCAACTAAAAATACTAGTCAGCAAAGGTAAGAAAAATCACTATCTGAAATTTCAGAATGAATGCAATTCAACCCCAAAGGAATTCTGTAATTCTGTATCATCATTACTAAATCCAGGTACAAAGAGTAACCCATGTCCTCATCCTGCCATACTCCACTAGAAATGGCCACCCTCTTTAATTCTCACTTTATTAATGCTACAGCAGACATCACTGCTTCTTTTCCCCAATCTCATAACCCCATTAACCCTGCTATTCCATCTAAAGTAAACCAGTCACATTACTTCCACTACATCCTCCCACTCTACCAACTCTACACCTACATTCACTTTTATACCCATCCCAACCACCGCAGTAAAAAGACTACTGCTTAAGCTCAAACCATGCACTAATACTCCTAAAAACCTACCTACACAGTTTTTAACGTTAGCTGCTGAATCTATTGCCTACCCTATAGCCATCCTTCTAAACAGATCTCCCCAAGAATGTTATATCCCTAAAAACAGGAAAAAAGCTTACATTCTTCTTCATAAAGGAGGCATTAATTCTAATTTCTCAAACTTCCGACCTAATGCCATTCTCTCTCCAGTATCTAAGATCTTAGAAAAGTGCATTCGCACTCAAATTCTACACTTTCTTCTTCACAACCAAATTCTGTCTCCCATACAACACAGCTTTTGTCCAGGCCACAGCACCACAACTGCCCTCATATTCTTCATGGACACAATCAACAGAGCCCGTGACTCAGGCAAAAATGTCTCCTCTCTATTCCTAGACCTTTCAAAAGCTTTAGATACTGTCACTCCCTGCTTCTAAATCAACTCTCTAAAACGGTTCTTTCTCTCTCCTCTCTTAACTGGTTCGCTAGTTATTTAACTGATAGACAACAGGCTGTCAAATGGCAAGATTCCTTCTCCCCATATTTCAGTACCCCAACTGGAGCTCTCCAAGGTTCTGTACTAGGATCCTTGTTATTCATAGCCTCATCATAGGATTATAGGAGGTTACTTGGTTAATGGCCCTGGAGCCCTTACAAGCCTAACCAATAGTTTATCCCCAAAAAAGGAAACCTCAGTCAACACCTGTCGCCCCTGTCAGTGAGGGACACAGGTGGAACTCCTGGGGCAAATTTGTGGTTTCCCATCCACTCATCAAGGTTGCACTTGAAGAGGGTCAGCAAGATACTCTGTTTGACATGTATGGAAAGTCTATTCCACAGAGAGGGCAGCCTCTGGGAGACAAAACTATCTCTCCAGCTGGTTTTGTTGATGTTGCATACTACATTTAGGCCTTTCAAGCAGGTAATGCGTGAGGAGTTAGACTTACGGATATGGAGCATCTGTAGTAGGGCAGGGTCCAATATTGCCTTATAGGTGAGACACAGATCACCTCTGAGCAATCTGTATGATACCAAGTAGAGTGATAGTGATTTGAGCCTGTCCACATAGAGCAGGTGTTGGAGGCCATGAATTCTCTTTGTGAGGTATTTCTGTGGCCTTTCCAGTTGGTGCAGGTGTTTGGAGAGGTACATACAAAATGGGGCATTATACTCCATTATTAGCCTAATGAGGGAGGAGTACAGAGTGGTAATAACCTCATGTTTTCTGGATGCAATCCCTTTACTTATGTGAGATGAACCAAGTAAAAGGCTTTTCTGATCACTGCTGCTACATGATGGTCGAATGTGAGATTGTTGTCAACCTGAATACCCAGGTCTCTCACCACAGGTTGTGTGCTTAGGGGTTTGCCATTGATGTGGCAATCAATAGGGGCCATGCTTTTGCTGAATGGTATGATAATCCTTTTTTTGCATTTAACTGAAGGCCATGACTTTGGCACCAGTCATTTGCTGCTGTGAGACCCTCTTGCTGTATGTTAACATCAAATGGGGGAGTCAGTGACAGCACCCAACTTACAGTCATCTGCAAACTTGGTCAGCCACAGACCCCTTGTCTTTGCCTGGACCTCTGATAACTATATTCCAAACAGTAGGGGTCCCAGGACAGATTAATGGGGAACAGCACTAGTGACAGGTCTGCTGTCAGAGGTGGAGGCACCTATTTTGACCTTGTGGGTCCTATCAGTAAGCCAGTTGTCCACCCACCTAATGAGATAGGGATTCACACCAAGTTGTGCTAGTTTTTCAATGATGACCAAGTGGAGAATTGTGTCAAAGGCCTTGGCCAAGTCAAGGTAAGCTGTATGTACTGACATTTCCCTCATCCAGGGCCTCGGTGACAGTCTCAAAGAAGTCAACCAGGTTCAACAGGCAAGATCTGTCCTTGATGAAGCTGAAGTTTCCACTCCTCTCTAGGTCAAGGCTCACATATTCAATATGATGAGGACTCTACAATGATATGCACCTCTAATCCCATAACCGAACTACAACAACTAACTCAATCAGCCTTCACTACTACTAAGACTTGGCTATACAACAATCACCTTTCCCTCAATCCTACCAAAACCAAGCTCAAGCTCTTCACACATAAGAAGTTTATCATCTTTAATAAAGCCCAGGTCACTATACTCTCACAGAGTAACACAGTCATTGAGGTCATTACGCAAACAAAACTAATAGGAGTGTTTGTAGATGAACACCTTTTCTAGAAATCATCAATTCCAATGCCTTGGATCAACTTATCCACATCCCCCATCAGGGGTAGCACCTAGACCTGGTCATCACCAACATTGGCGGCCAGTGTTCCACACCAGAGGTCAGCTCCTCATTGGTCAGATCTGACCACAAGCTAATCACCCTAGACATCGACATCCTGCTCCCACCCCCCATTAGGAAAACAACCATAAAACATTTCTCCAATGCCAAGTTCATGCTTCTTAAGACAGAAGTGGCAAACTTCACGACACCCATGCAGATGGACAATACAGTTACGACTGCTGAATTCTACACAAATGCATTATATAAGCACTTACACGAGTGCATGGGTCGTGCTATCCCTAACAGAACCAAGATGCTATCCTCCAAAAAAAGGAAGCCAATCTGCTGGTCCCCTGCCATAAACAAACTCTACAACAGATGGAAGAAACTGTTGCAAAAGAGAGTAAAATCCCATGAATGGAGGAGCTCCCTGGTCATCCTCAGTAAGAAGCTGAGATCCCTTATAGGATCCTTCAAAGCTAGCTACAAAAACAAGATCACCACTGATTCTAAGGACAACAAAGCATTCTATAGCTATGTTGAGAATCTCAATGGCAACACCCAGATCTACTCTGAGTTACAGCACAATGGCACAAAAATTACAGAACCAACTGATATTGCCAACATCCTGACAGATAGGTTCAGCACTAACTTTACCCCCCTCTCACCCCCTAAAGGGCCCATATCTATACAGGAAGAATGCAGAGCCCCTGTAATCACAACTACACAGGTAAAAGCTGCACTCTCTAAAGCCAAAAACACAGCATCCATGGGAACGGGCAACATCCCAGGCTGCGATTTACATGAACTTCAGAATGAACTGGCTCCCCACCTAAGCACCATGTTCAATCATAGCCTCACATCAGGCTTTGTGCCCACTGAATGGCACACAGCAACAGTTATTCCACTCCACAAAGGGGGAACCACCACTGATCCTGGGAACTATCGCCATATTAGCCTGATGAGCCTGGTCTGCAAGGCCATGGAATGTATCATCATAGAATTCATAAACAAAGACATTGGTAACCTCCAAACTCTGGATCCCACCCAGTTCAGGTTTGTGAAAGGCAGATCATGCTTCCTGAACCTGGTTGACTTCTTTGAGGCAGTCACCAAAGCCGTAGACGAGGGTAAGTTGGTTCACACAGCCTATCTTGACCTCACCAAGGCTTTTGACACCATCCCCCAGTCTGGAATTATAGCTAAACTCACTAAACTAGGTATAAATCCCTATGTCACAAGATGGGTTGCCAAATGGCTCACTGACAGAACCCACATTGTAAATGTTGCAGACTACAAATCTGACTTCAAACCAGTGACAAGTGGAGTACCACAGGGTTCAGTCGAGGGACCTCTCCTGTTTGGTATCTACTTCTCTGAAGTACAAGCTAACACAGAAGGCCTCTGGCTAATGAAGTTTGCAGATGACTGCAAACTAGAGCTATAGTTGAGTCCCCAAATGATGTGGACATCCTACAGAAGGGCCTCACTGAGATGGATGCCTGGTGTCAGAGCCATAGCCTCAAGCTCAATGCCAAAAAGTGCATTGTTATCCCCTTTGGTAAAAACTCTGTACCCATGAACTACTACATAGGCAGCAGTCTTCTTAACACCGAATGTGTGATAAGAGACCTTGGGACCCAGGTGGACAGTAGTCTCTCCTTTGATAAACACATTGCCACAGTAGTCAGGAAATCCTTCTACGTGGCACACCTCACCACAAAAGGGTTCTCATCCAGGAAAAAAGAGGTCATTGTTCCTCTCTACGCAACACTCATTAGGCCCATTATAGAGTACAATGCCCCTTTTGGAATGTACCTCACAAGACATCTGCAGCAGCTGGAAAGGCCACAGAGGTACCTCACAAAGAGGATTACTGGCCTCAAAAAGATGCCCTACACTGACTGTCTCAAAAAACTCTAGCTTTACTCTGTAGCATATCGCTTACTCTGAGGTGATCTCTGCCTAACATATAAAGCTATGTCAAACCCAGAGCTGTTGGACATGCTCCACTTAAAGAAATTCCAATCCCTCCGAGCTATAAGCTCTAGGGACCTAAACCTTGTCACCACAATAAACAGGATATGCTGGAGGGATAGATTCCTGTCCCAGAGACTTCCCATACTCTGGAACAAGCTATCCATCTATGTCAAGCAAGGTTCCTCATTAACACTCTTCAAGAAAAATGAGTGGATGGAAATGGGAAATACACCCCAGGGATCACTTCTGTGGCTCTGCTCGACAGGGGCACAGGAAATTAACTTTCTTCAGTTGGCATAAGCCAGAGAACTTTGTTGGCTAGGCTTACTTAGGCCCTTGGGCCGATAGCCTAGTACCTGCCTATGAACCTATGAACCAACTGAGTTAGCAAACAGGAAATCACCTGTTGCATTGTTGGATTTTAGAGTTAGGACTGATAGTTTGTTGGACAAATGAAGTGGCCTGAGAGCATTATGCGGGCTGATAATGCTCTTGAGAGTTGGGGTATTGTCAGGTTGGTTGAGTACTTTGGCTGATAACACTCTTGAGGGTTGGGATGTTGTCAGGTTGGTTGAGTACTTTGGCTGATAACGCTCTTGAGGGTTGGGGTATTGTCAGGTTGGTTGAGTACTTTGACTGATAATGCTCTTGAGGGTTGGGGTATTGTCAGGTCACTCTTGAGGGTTGGGGTATTGTCAGGTTGGTTAGTACTTTTGCTGATAATGCTCTTGAGGGTTGGGATATTTACAGGTTGGCTGAGTACTTTGGCTGACAATGCTCTTGAGGGTTGGGGTATTGTCAGATTGGTTAGTACTTTGGCTGATAATGCCCTTGAGGGTTGGGGTATTGTCAGGTTGGTTGAGTACTTTGGCTGATAATGCTCTTGAGGGTTGGGGTATTGTCAGGTTGGTTAGTACTTTGGCTGATAATGCTCTTGAGGGTTGGGGTATTGCCAGGTTGGTTGAGTACTTTGGCTGATAATGCTCTTGAGGGTTGGGGTATTGCCAGGTTGGCTGGGGACTTTGGCTGATAATGCTCTTGAGGGTTGGGGTATTGTCAGGTTGGTTAGTACTTTGGCTGATAATGCTCTTGAGGGTTGGGGTATTGCCAGGTTGGTTGAGTACTTTGGCTGATAATGCTCTTGAGGGTTGTGGTATTGTCAGGTTGGTTGAGTACTTTGGCTGATAATGCTCTTGAAGGTTGGGGTGTTGTCAGGTTGGTTAGTACTTTGGCTGATAATGCTCTTGAGGGTTGGGGTGTTGTCAGGTTGGTTAGTACTTTGGCTGATAATGCTCTTGAGGGTTGGGGTATTGTCAGGTTGGTTAGTACTTTGGCTGATAATGCTCTTGAGAGTTGGGGTGTTGTCAGGTTGGTTAGTACTTTGGCTAACGCTCTTGAGGGTTGGGGTGTTGTCAGGTTGGTTGAGTACTTTGGCTGATAATGCTCTTGAGGGTTGGGGTATTGTCAGGTTGGTTAGTACTTTGGCTGATAATGCTCTTGAGGGTTGGGGTGTTGTCAGGTTGGTTAGTACTTTGGCAGATAATGCTCTTGAGGGTTGGGGTATTGTCAGGTTGGTTGAGTACTTTGGCTGATAATGCTCTTGAGGGTTGGGGTATTGTCAGGTTGGTTGAGTACTTTGGCTGATAATGCTCTTGAGGGTTGGGGTATTGTCAGGTTGGTTGAGTACTTTGGCTGATAATGCTCTTGAGGGTTGGGGTATTGTCAGGTTTGTTGAGTACTTTGGCTGATAATGCTCTTCAGGGTTGGGATATTGTCAGGTTGGTTGAGTACTTTGGCTGATAATGCTCTTGAGGGTTGGGATATTGTCAGGTTGGTTGAGTACTTTGGCTGATAATGCTCTTGAGGTTTAGGGTGTTGTCAGGCTGGTTGAGTACTTTGGCTGATAATGCTGTTGAGGATTGGGGTATTGTCAGGTTGGTTAAGTACTTTGGCTGATAATGCTCTTGAGGGTTGGGTTATTATCAGGTTGGTTAGTACTTTGGCTGATAATGCTCTTGAGAGTTGGGGTGTTGTCAGGTTGGTTAGTACTTTGGCTGATAATGCTCTTGAGAGTTGGGGTGTTGTCGGGTTGGTTAGTACTTTGGCTGATAATGCTCTTGAGGGTTGGGGTGTTGTCAGGTTGGTTAGTACTTTGGCTGATAATGCTCTTGTGGGTTGGGGTATTGTCAGGTTGGTTAGTACTTTGGCTGATAATGCTCTTGAGGATTGGGGTGTTGTCAGGTTGTTTAGTACTTTGGCTGATAATGCTCTTGAGGGTTGGGGTGTTGTCAGATTGGTTGAGTACTTTGGCTGGTAATGCTCTTGAGGGTTGGGGTGTTGTCAGGTTGGTTGAGTACTTTGGCTGATAATGCTCTTGAGAGTTGTGGTGTTGTCAGGTTGGTTGAGTACTTTGGCTGATAATGCTCTTGAGGGTCGGGGTATTGTCAGGTTGGTTAGTACTTTGCTGATAATGCTCTTAAGGGTTGGGGTATTGTCAGGTTGGTTAGTACTTTGGCTGATAATGCTCTTGAGGGTTGGGATACTGTCAGGTTGGTTAGTACTTTGGCTGATAATGCTCTTGAGGGTTGGGGTATTGTCAGGTTGGTTAGTACTTTGGCTGATAATGCTCTTGAGTGTTGGGGTATTGTCAGTTTGGTTAGTACTTTGGCTGATAATGCTCTTGATGGTTGGGATATTGTCAGGTTGGTTGAGTACTTTGTGTGCTACTGTAAGCTGGTTGAGCTTTAAAAGGGAAGGAAATTCCATCCAATCAAGATGAGTTGAGTTGTTGCAATGGTGAGTCCTGTATGTCATACCTGTGGCAAATCTAGCTATATGGTAGTAACAGGAAGATAGTTTGCTGAGGTTAGCTTTAGAGAGGTTAGTAAATACTGGTGAGGCATAGAGGAGAGTGGAGAGAAGATGGGTTCATGCAATAGCAACCCTAGCAACAGGGGTGAGGAAAGGTTTGACCTTGTAGAGGGAGCCTAGTTTTTTGTTAATGGACTTAATAGTGTGGTCAATATGTGTGTCAAATTTGAGGTTAGTATCTATTATTACTCCTAGGAGCTTAGTTTGGTCATCTGGGGATATGATTGTGCCATTGTTAGACTTAATAGTGAAGAATGGATGAGTGGATCGAGGGGTAGGTGAGAAAAGCAGCAGCTTGGTTTTGTTGGGATTTAGGAGCAGTTGTCGATTAGTTAGCCAGTTTACAATATTGTTAAAGGTTTTCTGGGTTAGGGATAGCAGATTTGTTTGTGAAATGGAAGAGCAAATCAAGGTGGAATACTCGGCATATTGGATACAGTGTGGTCATTTATGAAGATAGAGAAGAGGAGGGGACCTAGTATAGAGCCCTGAGGGACTCCTAGGGTGACTGGGAGATGGGATAACAGCTTGTCCTGCCATAAGACAGCCTGCTGTCTACCACTTAGATAGGATCGAAACCATTGTAGTGAGTGATGGTCCGGGAAGAC
Source organism: Protopterus annectens (assembly GCF_019279795.1). Taxonomy (NCBI): domain Eukaryota; kingdom Metazoa; phylum Chordata; order Ceratodontiformes; family Protopteridae; genus Protopterus; species Protopterus annectens. The sequence goes on along the minus strand of NC_056733.1, from coordinate 869,227,719 downwards.
AGCTTTCAGTGTACTGAACAGTAGCTGATGGTTGACCATATCAAAGGCCTTAGAGAGGTCCAGAAAGAGTGCAGCTGATATTTTATTGTTGTTTTGATTAAGGTTGATGACATTGGTGAAAGATAAGAGAGCTGATGCGGTACTATGGTGTGGTCTAAAACCGTGCTGGGAGTCTGTGAGAAGTTTATTATGGTTAAGGTAGTGCATTAGTTGCTTGTGGATGCACTGCACTTTTCTAATATTTTTGCTAGAGGTGAGAGTATGGCTATGGACCTAAAGTTGGACAATTCTATGGAACTACCTCCTTTATGTAGGGGTATTACATGTGATATTTTCCATATTGATGGAATGGTTGCCTTGGAGATGGATCTATTAATGAGGATTGAGACTGGGATAGCGATGGCCTCAGCAGCTAATTGCAGGAATTCAACTGGGAGGTGATCTTCTGCTAGGGAAGTGGGTTTAAGTTTTTTGAGAAGGGCTTGGATGAGGGTTGTAGGGACAGGTTGGAAGTTAAAGTAGAGATGAGTCATGGGAAGATTTGAGCTGTCAGTATTGTTATTTGAGGCAAGGCAGGGGGCAGGGTGAGGGGGGTTAGGCTTGGTAGAAGTGAGTTGGGTAGCTAGTGTCTGGATAGTTTTAATAAAGAAGGAATTTAATAGGTTAGCGATAGCTACTGGTGTTTTGTCTTGGGCTACTGATGGGGTGGGAGTGGTGGTATGGCCTGGATGGAGGAGGTTATTTATTCCAGCCCAGAACTTTTGGGGTTTGTTTTGATGCTTTTGTTGTAGGTGGGTATAGTAGTATTTTTTGTCTGATATGATGGAATTTTTAGTGTCATTCCTTATTTGACGGTATCTGATGAGGTCTATTGGGTCTCTAGAAGTATGCCAGGTGGACCAAGCCTTATTTCTATGAGTTATTTTGGTTTTCATAAGTCTAGTTAGCCATGGGGCAGTTCTAGTTTTGGCACAGACGGTGCGTATAGGGACATGGGAGTTAAGCATATTGAGGAATTTAGTTTTAAAGAAGGCCACGGCCTCATCTAGTGGGAGTCTTTTTAAGTTCAGACCAGTTGTAAGCCTTGAGATCATATAGGAAGTTGTCTAGGTTAAAGTTTTTTTTGTTACGTGTCACTTTATAGGTGTGAAGATGGGTGTTCTCAGCTTTGAATTTAATGATATAGATGAGGCAATGATCACTGAGGTCATCGAGTAGTGTGCCTGAATGGTGCATCTGCGGGTCACCATTGATCAGGATCCAATCGAGGATACTACCTTTGTCTTTATTTTTGCTATACCTAGTGGGGGAGGATATGGTCTGAGTAAACCCATGGAGGTTTATGTGATTGCTGGGGGCTTCAGAGGAACAGGTGTTCCAGTCAATGTTAAAGTCACCTAAGACAATAGTTTCTTAGGGGTAATTGCAGGCTAGCCAGTGTAAAATATGTTCTAGGGTGCTGACATTCTTTCCAGGGGGAATATAGATGCTGACAATATAGTCACATTTATTTTTTTTTTATTTGTAGTTTGGTGATGAAAATTTCAGCGTTATTTACTTGAGGAGGCTGTTGGGTGTCAATAGTGACTGTCACGTTGGACTTAAATAATACAGCTGCTCCACCACCTTTCTTGGATTTCCTGTCTAACCTAAGGATGTTATACCCTGGAGAAGTTACTTCGGTGTCTTTAGTTGCTGGTTTTAACCAGGCTTCAGTAAGACAGAGAATATCTGGGGAGTGGACAGCCAGGAGGGCATGGAGGTAGTGGATTTTATTATTTAAGCTTCTGATGTTAAGATGGCAGGCCAGGAAAGAGTTAGGATGCTTATTTAACAGAGTATAATAGGCAGGATTGTTAGCCATAGAGCTAGTGTCAGAAGGTATGGCATTGTTAGGGTTAAGGTGAGGATTGTCAAGTGTAGATGGGCCAGGGTTAGGGTGGCTATCACCATCTTTAGTGAGGATGTAGTTCAGTTGGGTTATAAGTTTCAGGATTTTATTAATAAACTTAAGATATTGCCTGTTTTTTTGGCTAGTGTGACTAGGTTGGAGAGGGTAATAGTATTTGGGGGAGGGTGGCTATAGATGAGAGTATGTTATTAAAATGTTCTAGCTTCTTACAAGCAAGAGTGGTAGAGGTTTGGGATTTTGGGCATTCAAGATCTGAATAGAGTTTGTGTTCATATGTTGTGATGTGGTAAGGTAAGTAGAGCATTATTAGTAAGTAGAGGAGTGAGAACAATTTGGATGTTATCATTGTTACAGTTAAGAAAGTGTCAAAACGAAGTGTTAAATGTATTAGCAAATAAGTGGTTATGGGCTATGCTGTTAGCGTAGGAGAAGAAGAGGAAACTGTAAAGTATAGGAATAAAGTATGGTAAGAGAGGGACGGGTTGTTTAGCAGAAAGGTGGAGTCAGTAACACGGAGGCTGTGATAGGGTTGAGAGAAAGAGGAAGGGGTAAAGTATAATAAATTTAGCTGTAGTGGGGGCGGGTGGGAATTGGAAGCAGGGAGGGGTGTGAAGCGAGGGCGAGTGGAGCGGGGCTAACACTGTTGCTAAGGATAGCTTGTTCCAGGTAGGTACCTTTCTTATGGCGTATGCCACTTAAGTTTAAAATGCACACAGTTCTAATCTTTGAGAGAGTAGTCGTGCAGCACACTTTACAGTTATAAAGTAAGAGCGAAACAAAAAGAACTGCTACCAGCCAAAGGTCCACTTCCAATAAAACCAAGGTGATGATAGTAGCAAAATAACAGAAGAGGACCACGACGAACAATAAAGTCATAAACCAAACATTTAATATAACAAAAAACAAGCGCTTTCACGTGTTACAAAACACGCTTCCTCAGGTTTCAACATCTACGTATTCCAAACCCATAGATATACAAATGCAATTCAAACAGAATAAATTAACAAATTAATGTTGTTAATTGCTTAATTGATCCAATTGGGTGAACACAATCAATGATTGCACAAACTGACTCTATGATAAGACACATCATCAGAAACATTTCACCTCTAGAACCATAGCTTAAAACGCGTTTTTATTAAAAGCCTTTTTAAAAATATTTGTAAAGCATTTTTCTAAAAGATTGTCCTTGTATTAAACAATCCCAATTTTATAACGTCACTTCCAAAAACTTTATTGTATTTTTTGATTGCCTGTTTGTCTTATGTTTTGTGACAGTTTGTCCAATATCAGGTTTTTTGGAAGTGACGTTATAAAAATTGGCATGCGAGTGCTTTGTATGCCGACTTACGGAGTTAGTCACCCAGAATTATTAAAGAGGTGGCAACAGTTAAATTTAGATTTAAGTAACCAATATATGAAACTATTGATTGATTATTTCTCACCTATTGAAACTGAGTTGTTGGAAAGAGCAGAGACTTTGAATAAAGATCTATGGTTTCGGTACAAGGGTGAGTTCTTTGAGAAGAGAATAGATACCTTGTATATGCAGGCTGTGGCTTATAGTGATAAGCTACGACAAGTGAAATGCAAGAAATTACAGAGAGACTATCGAGATTTTACCTCTGGCCAAGTTTTTGTTTGGCCGAGTGTCAATCGTTCTAATGGTATTGACACCCCTGAACAAGAACAATATAATACTCGTAATAATAATGAACAGGTGAATAATGGTTCCATCTCTTTAAATACCAACAGACCAACTTTAGGTGATAATGTGGGTGAAACTGATATAGCCGTGATGTCATCAAATGGGAGCAGCATGATGGCTGCTACACCGGCTATGGATACGCCACCGCCAAATCAACAAGCTTTAGTAGGTCAGTCTTTTTCTAATATTACTGGAGCCAGACCAAAAACAATAACTGGCACCTTGGATAATATTTTACCCTTTTCAATGCAGTATTGAGGGAAGTCACAGACATGCTCAAACAGTCGAGGACGGAGAAAAAGAAAGTTTTCAGGGGAGACCTCAGAGGTGAGATGAAGAAGCAGGAATTAAATGAACTGGTCTTTAACCTCTCTAAACATAAACTAAGTGACTCTGATATAACTTTATTAAATAGAGGTCTCTCCTTTATTCCCTCCCAAGGTAGCGACCTTACTGAACTTTTGACTGATTTACGCATTTTTGGAAGGTCTATTTCTCTAAAACTCTTGTTTAAAGATGATTGTTCAACTGAAATGAGACCTGGCTATAAATTTAAACGTAAGGGCACATTTATGCCAAATATGCCTGTTAATGAATGTGCGAAAAAGATTTTTATGCGTATTTTTTAGAAAAAACAAGGAAGTGTCAATACTTTAATTTAAATACTAATGAAAGACATTCTTTACAAAGTTTGATTCATAATTCTGACTTGACCATAAATCCAGCAGACAAAGGGGGAGCGGTAGTCTTGTTGGATACTGATAAGTATAATGCACTGATGTTCGAGATGTTGAATGATGATGGAACATATGTTGAAATTAAAAGAGACACTCTTGAAAACATCGTGAAGAGAGTCCATGATAATTTATATGATCTATTAATGAGTAGACAGATTACCTATGAACTCTTTAATTATTTTAGTGTTGAATTTCCTGTGATTCCATATATCAAGGGTTTGCCTAAGGTACATAAAGGCATTACTCCACCCACTTTGCGCCCGATAGTGGCAGGACAAGGTTGGCTTACTGAGAACATTTCTCATTACATAGAAATAAATCTAGGTCCTTTAGTTAGGAATATACCTACGATTTTGAAAGATACTCACCAATTATTAGAAGATTTAAATTCTTTAATACTACAATATACATCTTTTGCATCTTCTACATTGGTTACCTTAGATGTCAAAAACTTATTTACTGGAATTCCCAATGAGTATGGAATAGAGGCGGTGAGAGAAGTACTACACGTGATAGGTGGTCATAGTAAAGATATGCAGATTCTTATATGCACCCTATTAGATATAGTTCTTCATAACAACGTATTCATGTTTCAAGATACGTTTTATTTGCAAACATGGGGTGTCGCTATGGGCACCCCGTGTGCTAATTCTTATGCATATTTAGTGATGCATCAGTGGGAAAGGATGCATGTTTTTGATACTGCATTCTTCCAGCATGTTTTGTTGTATCGACGTTTTGTTGATGACATACTTATTATTTGGGATGGAGATGAAAACCTGTTAAAAGATTTTATTTCTTATTTAGAAACAACTACGACTTTTCTAAGATTTCTGATGGAAGCTTCTCCATCTGAAGTATATTTTTTGGATGTAACTATTTCTAAGGATTTGAAGAGTTACATTTCCACCTCTTTATATAGAAAAACATGCTGGAAGAATGCGTTGTTATACTTCGATAGCATGCATCCACGTTTTGTTTTTTCGAATGTTATTAAGAGTCAATATCTCAGAATTATGAATAGTTGTAGGGATACTACTGAAAGATATACACAACTTCGGTATATGGATGGATTATTTCAAGAGAGAGGGTATACTGATGGCTTAATAAAAGATATGAGGAAGCAAGTTGAAAATACAATGGATGATAATATAAGTAACCATAACAAAGTTTATAATAGACATTATAAGGTGAAAAATTCAGGTAGAGCTGGTGTAAATCAAGCAAATCTGGCTATTACTATTAGATATACTAATGATAACAAGAGCGTTATAGAAATCATTAAGAAAAATTGGAATGTGTTGTTAATTGACCAACGTACATCTGAATTAGTAGGGACTATATCAAGATTTAGACATAGGAATAGTAAAAATCTAAAAAGGTTACTTTGTACTGAGAGACATATCGTCCACCTTGATAAAGGTGGACAAATGTTAAGTTATGGTACCTACCCATGCAATAAGTGTAATATGTGTAAATATATTGTTAAAGAACAGGAGTATGCACATCCTTGTTTTGACTATGTGTTTATTCCTAGATTCTATGCTTCGTGTAATAGTATGAATCTAATATATTTGGCTACATGTACAGAATGCACAGCATTCTATGTAGGTATGACACCTAGAAAACTTAAGGATAGAATGCATAATCTTGTTTATGATATTAAGAAATCAAATACAACTAATGCATTAGCCAAACATATTACTACACATTTGGATCATGCTTTTGAGTTTAGAGTTTTACAAATAGTCAGGGTCAATAAACGGGGGGGGGGAATAAGTTAAATCACCTCGAATCAGTTGAATTAGACTGGATTCTGAGGATGAAAGCCCACGTTGAACCTGGACTAAACCAGTATGTTAGTATTAGGTCAGTTCTAGCTTCTCGTAGATGAAACGGTTATTGTGTATTATAGTTCATTTTTACCATTGTTAGTTAGTAGTTTAATGAATGAGTTGACACATTGTTATATATCATATTGTACATCACTAGTGCAAGATTTTTAGTTTTTTAGTTTTAGTTTCATTCTATTTTATATTTGTTTTATTTGTGCTATTTATTGTATTTTTTGATTGCCTGTTTGCCTTATGTTTTGTGACAGTTTGTCCAATATCAGGTTTTTTGGAAGTGACGTTATAAAATTGGGATTGTTTAATACAAGGGCAATCTTTTAGAAAATTGCTTTACAAATATTTTTAAAAAGGTTTTTAAAAAAAACGCGTTTTAAGCTATGGTTCTAGAGTTGAAATGTTTCTGATGCTGTGCCTTAGCATAGAGTAAGTTTGTGTAATCATTGATTGTGTTCACCCAATTGAATCAATTAAGCAATTAACAACATTAATTTGTTAATTTATTCTGTTTGAATTGCATTTGTATATATATGGGTTTGGAATACGTAGATGTTGAAACCTGAAGAAGCGTGTTTTGTAACACGTGAAAGCACTTGTTTTTTGTTATATTAAATTTTTGGTTTATGACTTTATTGTTCGTGGTGGTCCTCTTCTGTTATTTTGCTACTAGTTATAAAGTAAGCCGAGCCCTTTTAAACAGAAAATAGCATACTTTTCATTATCAAAGTAAGCCGAGCTCTACTTACAGCTAAATTCCACTACGCTAGAGAGGGATTTAAATTTAGAGAATGAATATCCAATTATTTAGCAGGTCCCTAGCTGTAAGCTCTACTTACAGCTAAATTCCACTACGCTAGAGAGGGATTTAAATTTAGAGAATGAATATCCAATTATTTAGCAGGTCCCTAGCTGTAAGGGGAGTTGGGGTTGTTTTTTATACAATGTAGAATCATGTGTCATTTTGTAATTCGATTCACCTGTTAGAAATTTTATACAATGTGCTGAATCAAGTCATTTTGTTATCATTTCAATTTAAAATGCTTCATGTGGCTGTATATAGCCCTGCTACAAACTAACTCCAACTGTCTATAGCCCTGTAACAAGCTCACTCCAATTATATTTACTTCATTCTATTGCTGTATATTCGCCAGTAATGTACTCATGACAAATGTATTTGCTTTATGTCACACGCTTGTTATTGTATCTGTTGTGTGTTTTCTGTTTCTTGTTACCTTTGGAGCTTTTCTTCCCACTGAAAATGGGTTCTTTAGCACAGTGGACTATCCCAGAAATGAATGCAAATAAATAAATAAAAATCTGTTGGTCCTGACAATTTTATCCTGTGGTTCTTATTCCTATGCAAGGACTCCACAGTATTGGCTCTTCTTTAAATTTATAATTTTTGCTTAACTCAAAATATCATGCCTGATATTTGGAAATTACCATTGTTAAACCCCTCCCAAAAAAAATCCCAGCCTCGGACTTCCCTCCCATCTCCATTCTTCCCATACTTGGTAAAATTCTTGAAAAATTAGTTTACAATCAGCTCATCTATTACATTTCCCAATATCATCTACTACCCTCAAAACAGCATTACATTTGGGCTTGTAGGGGCACTTTCACTGCCTTCTGGACACTTACTGATAATATCTTCCTGGCTATGGACACAGGCCTCCTCATTGCAGCCATCTTTATTGATGTCACAAGAGCATTCAATCTGGTTGACCATAACATTCTTTTAGATCACCTAAATGAAACTGGAATTAGCCCAAATACAGCTCCCTGGTTTAAAAAATATCTTTCTGATCAGTAATTCTGCATGCAGTTTCAAAACACACTCTCTGCTTCCACTCCTCTCCTTAAGGGAATCCCCCAGGGCTCCATTTTGGCACCCTTTCCTTCTTCCATTTTCATAAATAAACTATCCCTTAACCCGTCTTAACTCTCTCTCTCTCTCTCGCTCTCTCTCTCTCACTCTCACTTACATTATGCTGATGACATGGCCTTTTTTTCACTCAAACCTGACCTCGACTGCCATGCAGCAACAATTACAAGCTGACTTACTTTCTCTTATCAAATAACTTAATAAGAAAAAGCAAATTCTGGACACTTCTAAAATGAAAACAATGCTGTGTCATATCTCTTCTAAATGGCATAATAGCTCTCAATCACTTCTTATCCATGATCCATTAATGAAGTCATCTCCTTCAAATACCTTGGTATGTAACCCTGATTCACCACTGAGTGTTCATCTTCACCTAGAACAAATATGGAAGAAAATGAATTCCCTTATATTTTGATCCCACAAAATGTCCCCCTTTCTCTCTAGTCCTACCTGGAATGCCACAGGCAAAGACAATCTACTAGCATGGCTTGAGTACAGACATACACTGGTTGCAGCAGCAGCCAAGAAAAATGCTTCCACCACCCAAACTATAAGCAACTCTGTCTGCCATTTCATTGCCCTCTCCCCTAGAAATGAGCCAATTGACTATCTGTCCAACAATTTGCCAACCAAAGAATCCTGTCCTTCCCTTGCCTCCAATTTATTCAGATGCCCCCCCCCCAGTTACAATCTAAGAAGTCTTAACTACTCTGGTCCACTTCTTCAATGCCCCAGAGCCAGACTTCATTGCACTAACCATGCCATCTCCATCCTAGGCCCTAAACTCTGGGAATCCCTCTCTACTAATCTTAAAGACTTCACCTCATACTCCTCATTTCATGCTCATCTTAAAGATCATCTCAAGTCTGAATCAGTTTGCAAGTGCTTTCCCTCTGAACACATCACATAGTCCCTCATTTTCACCTTCACCAATCAAGCCCCTTTGTCTTCCCCACGTTATTTGCCTGCACTAATATGTGACATCTCTTTCACATTTTATATATTGTATACAGTTCATTTCTGTGTGCCTTTAGCTTACTTTTGCCATCTTTTACACTTTGTTTTCAAACTCCTCACTATTTCACTCTCTTCTTCTTCCCTCCATCCTCTTTCCATTCCTTCATATTGTCCCTTTATGTTGTGTACTTTATTATTATTATTACTGTTATTCATTACTATCTTCCCACAACATTTTTCTTTGTTGGATTCATAATACTTTGTGTGAACTTGCTTGCCAATTGTCATTTATATTTGCCTGGGCTGTGACTGAAATATGTCCATTTGGAGCAGTGCCCTATGCTGGTTATCAGACTGAATAAATAAATAAATAAATAAAAGTTTATCCAACAAAACGTGAAACAGCAAGCAGAAGGGGATGCTTCTCATTCTTCTTGACAATAAAGCTCATATAGAAATTTTGTCATTGAAACCCTTTCCTATTTTCTGAAAGAAAGTGCTTGACAGACAGAAAAAAACACAGAAACTAGAAGATTTGGGAGTACCTTGGAATTGAACCAGAGTCTGGTGTTGGGAAATGAAGATGATCAGGAAGACCAGCAACACTGAAAGTGGTAAACAACCTGGAGACTATAAAGCATCAATCACTTTTGTGAAAGATGGCTTTGCAAGAAAAAGTGGTTCAGAAAGACTGGAAATTTGTTGACTTTGTTAAACTTGTGGTTGGACTATAAAGCATACAACCCACTTTATGTAATTAATGTTTACAAAAGCACTAAAGGAAACAGAATTAACTGTAAGTAAGTATTTGCATAAAATATTTAATGATATATAAACTGCATGTTTTATTGTAAAGCAGGTTTGTATAGGATGCAGTCAATGGTAGTTTAAATGTGTGGGGTCTTTGCAGTGTATATGCTGAAGATATTAAACTAAACTAGTGTTTTTTACTTGTAAGAAATACAGGAATTACACTATAACAAGATAAGAAAGGCTGGACAGAAATAAGCTTAAGTTCATATAATGCTGTGATCTTGGGTTACTGGGGTGCGGTGTGGTGTGTAATTTGTAGAATAAACATAATAATGTCCCTTATTTTACCAGGGTGGGTGCCTGGATTAATGTTCTTGACCTAAGCTAGTAACATTTTTGTAAGCAAATAGGCTAGAAAAATAAGACAAGTGATGAACGGAAAGTATCTTAGCTTGTTGCTTTTTCAATTAGCAAATGCTCTCAGAAGGAAACATGAAGTCTGCATCTGAGAGCAGTTGGCCAGGGGAATTTTGTGTGTTGTGTTCTGAGTGAAATTTGCAAAGATTCAATAATACATTTGTTGAGTATTATTTTTTTCTCATTGCTGACTACTTTTACATGGTGTCCAGCTGTCTGCAAGTGCAAACAATTCATTTTGAAATTTCTGAACTTTCTTTGCTGAGCAAAATGCAACATTTAAAGGTACAATAATAAGCAATTTAGTAAGAAATAAAGTCTGAAATTATGGGAAGCGACTAAGAGCATGCAGGCTATTTATCACATCTGGAAGGGAAATAGTTCTAGAAAAGAACAGACAACAATCAGTGTAAGTGAGAACACAGGATGTATCATGTAATTAACCTTGATCTTAGTTTGTTTAATGTTTATTTATTGTCTGCAGATGCAGCTGTCAATTTGGGGCAATTGTTCATATCAGGAGGGTTAAACATAATTTGCTGAAAATGTATATAGTTGTTTGTGTTTTTCTAAGTTAGTAAGGGATGGGAGTGTCTGAAAATGTATATTTTTTTTAACTTAGGGTTTTCATTTAAGCAAAAAAAGTCTTAAAAATGTGATATAGGATCAAATGGAGATGAGAAGAAATAACTGTACAAAAGATTAGTCTGCCAAACAAACTAAAAAACCTGTCTTGCATAATAAGTGGGAACAACATATTTTTAACATAATGGCTACTCTGTCCATAATATCTTGGAAAGTAAATGGCCTTACAGGTATGGACAAAAAGCAACAACTATTGAATTATGTTAAGAAATGCATAATGCAAATACCAATGTTACAGGAAACACATATGGAAAGAAATGAGCTTGTGAATTTGACAAAGAAAGGACTTCAGGATGGATATTCAGCAGAATGGGTGGGACAAAGGTAAAGGGGATCAATTGATTGCTAAGGGGGCACCAATAGTGATTGAAGAGGGGAAAGGCAATAATGTTATATTTGTGGTAATAAGGGGCTATAGGCAAGGGAGGAGGATTACTCTGGCATGTATTTACATTCCACCAAAAACTGCTGTTACAGAGTTTAAGAAACTTTTGGGAGAAATACTCAACTTTCAGCATTGAATATTACCTATTGGTGGGTACTGGAACTTGATTTGCATTATTGATGATGTATAAGGGGGATCTAGACGTGAAAGTACAACAAAAGAGAATAGATTTCTGAAGAAATGTATGAAAATATTTGGAATGGAAGATGTTCAGTCAATAGCAAGAACTCAGACAGAATTTATATATTATTCCCCAAGGTACAATAATTGGATTAGACTGAATAGAATTTATATTTCACAGAAACATGTGCATTTAACAGAAAACATTGACACACATCAAATAACGATCTTAGACCATGCACCAATAAAAATGCAGGTTAATGAAGTAAAAGTGAGACACTAGTGTTTTTGCACCTAGCTCTTAAAAAGAGAGGAATGCAAGGAATGGTTAATGGAAATTATTCAAGAGTTAATCGAGAAGATAGAAAATTCTTCAAAAGGGATAGCTAGTGAGTGGGATCAGAAGGGTAGGTGGCCCAGCCATTGCCTTGTGCTGGTATTAAGAACCAACACTCTACCCCCTAAACTCAAGTAAAGAGAAAAAAAATTCACTTCACTGTAATAAGGCTTATTACAGTTAGATCCATGCTCATCCTACCCCCAGAAAAATGTTTATTCTTTCTACTGGCCCCCCAAAATGTCTGTACTTTCTACTGGCCACAAAATATGTCTGTTCTTTCTACAGGCATATCACCCATGGTTTATACAGCTTATACCCTGCCAGCACAGAGTGTTATAGTGTTCATGTTTTAGTTAAAACAAATAATTTTAAACTGTAGCAAACAGTTGCTACAGTTTATACCTTCCCTGCATGGTGCACTACAGTGCTCAGATTTTAGTTTAAAAGAGAGACAGATTTTTTAACTGCAGCAAACTAGCTGCTGCAGTTTAGACCACACATGGAGCACTACAGCACTCAAATTTGACGTCAAATGCAAAACCAGCTTTTAAAAGCCAGTAGTATATAAAGTGAGGTCCAGATCAGCTGATCATGTCCCCCAACATTTTGCAGCTAGGCCAATTGCCCCTCTCGCTCTGCCCTAGCTATGCTACTGAGTGGGATAAAATGAAAATGCAGTTTAAAAATAGGGTAGAAATAAAAGAGAAACAGATACAGGTAAGAAGTAATAGGAATTATTTAGAGGGAATAACAAAGGTTAAAATATTGCAAAATAAGGGGAATCTCACAGAACAACAGAGTGCTAAAGTGAAAATAGGGGAACGTTTGGATAATATGCAAGAGTGTAGAAAGATTGCTGTTAAGCAACATTTTTGATAACAACTCCACAGCACAAAAACTTTTAGCACAATAACTTAGGAAACAGAAAGTAGAAAGTGTTGCCACCAAACTTAGGGAGTCTATAACAAGAAAAATAACAATATTACAGATATTTTGGAAGTTTTATGAAAAATTAAAGCAGAAGAATGTAGAAAACAATAAATAGCACAAATGGAAATATATAAGGACGATTTAATTATGTCAAGTTTAGAGGAAAACGAGGCTCAACAATTAATAGTTAAAATAGGAAGAGAACAGATAAATATGGTGTTATATAATCAATTGGCAGGAACGACTGCTGGAACAAATGGTATTCCTGCAGAAGTTGGGTAGTTAGGAGGGAAGAAAGTGATAAAGATCTGCAAGCTTTTGTTTAATGGTATTTTAAAAGGAGGCAAAGTACCAACATCTTGGAAAAAGCTGTGGTGGCTGTATTACCAAAGAGGGTAAAGCCCCATCAGACATGGTCTCAAATAGAACCATTTTAATTTTAATCCATGATCATAAAGTGTTTATGTCTATAATGGCTAAAAGAATGGCAAAGGTGTTGCCAGAATTGATAGATTTGGATCAGGGTTTAGTGTAGTTCAGACAAACATTTGAAAACATTAATAGAATGATGATGATCAAGATGGAAACAGAACGTAAGAAAATACCTCTGTTGTTGCTAGGTCTTGATTCAGACAAAGCATTTGATAAAGTAAGCTGGAATTTCATTATCAGGGCAATGGAAGCATTTGCATTCCCTGATGTTATAACAAGATTAATTAGGGTGATGTAAGAATGATCAGAGGCAAGAATTAAAGTGGGAGGTTTCGTCTCTGCTAAGTTGTGTTCAAATAGAGGAACCAGGCAGAGGTGTCCTCTTTCCCCTTTGTTATTTGATTTATTTTTAGAGACACTGACAAAGAAAATAAGGGGCTCAGAAATTCAGGGATATAATTGGTACGGCAATCAGAAAAAAGTTGGCTTTATTTGCAGATGATATTAATTTGTACCTGATAAATCCAAAAAAAAAGTATATTTCAATGTTATGAAACATTCTGAGATAGTTTCAAGTCTTATCATGATATAAAATTAATTAAAATAAAACAAAGGCTATAGCTATAAGGTATGCACCCACACATGTATTGGGTCAGCAGTACCTATATTTATGGGATATGATAAGATGAAGTATTTAGGAGTATGAATTAAAAAGACTTATATTATGGTACCTAAGGATATGTGGGAAGAGACTAAACAAAAGATAATACAAAAATTAAGAAACTGGTAGCTCTTATGTGTGGCTATGGATAGTAAGGTACAGGAAGTAACAATGTTTAGTCTCTTTAGTTTTATATACAGGTCAGACATATTTTTATCAACAAGAGGAGAAATTGTGGACAGTAATTATTGAAGAGTTGAAGGAATTTATCTGGGAGGGGAAGAGGACAAGAGCTAAGTGAGATAAGCTAATCCTCCCAATAGAACAAGGTGATTTAGGACTACCTGATATGAAGGGATATTTTACAGCTACACAGTTAAGGTTCATATATATATATATATATATATATATATATATATATATATATATATATATATATATATATATGTATATAAAACACACAGAAGGAAAGGGATGATGGTGAAATGGTGAGGGGTTCGAGAAATAAGTAGAGAGTTTGTTTTGGATGCAGATCCTTGAAAATAACAACAGCCATACAGAATATTATATTCATAAAATTGCAGAAAATATTCTAAGAACTAAGGCAACACAGGAATGGAGAAAGGAAAATTTTCCAATAGGCATGACTATATGTAGAGGTATTGGAAATAGGCAAGAGGGGGTTGAGATTTACTTTGAAAATTGGCAAAGGGATCAAGATATTGGGAACAAATAACTAAAGGCAGAAAGGTAATAGAGCAGGACAAGGCCAAGAAGAAGTTTGGACTGCAAGTTAGAAACTGCATCCCCTACCAAGATAGATATCAGAGTATAAAAAAGAGAAAGGGATAGAGAGTCCTAAGTTAAAGGGTGTCTCTGGTAGAGTTTTTAGTTGAATGTAGAAAAAAAACTTCTGTGAAAAGAGAGATAATTAGTAGGGCATACAAAATATTGTGTGATAACTATAAGAATCAGTCAGAGGAAATTTGAAAAGATTGGGAAGACAGGATTATTTATTTATTTACTTGCATTTGTTTACCAGGAAATTCCAACTAGACACAGGTCCTTTTTCAGTGGAGGCCCTGGGAGAAAAGCTCCACACAAAAATATATCAACAACAGAGTTACATGAAGAACAATTGTTATACATACAATAGTAAGCAACACAAGCAATAGCAACATCGTAGACAGGAACAACAGAGTTACATTGAAGAACAATTGCTATACATACAATAGCGAACAAGACATACAATGGCAACATCGTATACAAACAATATGACACATAGTAATGATCAGGGTATACCAGTATCTAGCTAGAGACAACTAATACTGGTAGTACGTATATTCAGATAGTAATAAGCTCAAAACAAATACTGTTATAAAGTCCTATTTCATGTCAGATATTGCTATAAACTCAAACAAATATAAAGCAGGTGTTCCACAAGATGGTGGAATGAGCTGGAAGGGCTAAGAGGAATAGCAGGGGAAGACTGAAGGAGTAAAAGAGGAGACTGAGGAAGGAGTCGAAGTGGCAGTGAAAAGTAGGCAGGTGTGAGGTAGCTGGAGATGTAATTGGATTTGACATGAAGAGAGGTAGTTAAGAGTGTTAGAAGAGGGGCTGAGAGATTGAGAAGGGTAGGGGAGAGAACAGGGAAAGCCAGCGCCTGCGGAGGAAAGAGTGCAATGATCCAACAGTTGGAGGCAGTGTGGCTAGAGGAGGGAGAGGTAAAAAAGAATGGAAAAGCAATTTAAAAGAGAACAATATGGAGAGATATGGATGGCTCCCAAGCATGTAACAAGGTCCAGAAGGCTTAGGATGTTCGCTTAGAAGTGTTTGCATAGGTAGGCAGACTTCAAATAATTTTTCCTCAGACAGGTAGCAAATGTTGGAGGTGTGACAGAGAAGAAAAAAGCAACTAGGAACATGTTTTTAAGGGGTGTAATGAGCTAGCAGATTTTAAAAATGTCTTGCAGAATACTCTATTAGATGTCTTGGGGGAGCAAATGACTGTAAGTATGGAGATGATCATTTTGAGCTGGGACACAGGATCTAAAATTGCTAGACATAGTAAAGCCTTATGAAGTTTAATTCTACTGGCTGCCAAAAAAGCAACTAATAGAAAATGGAAATCAAAGCCTAAACTAGCTGTTTTTGAAGTATTGAATATTATAAAAGACATTTAAAAAATATAAATGGAATCTTTAGAAAAGGGAATGTGCAAATTTCATAGAAATAAACTGAATTTGTGGGAACAATATATGCAGAATAATGTTTAGAAAGAGGAGTTCAATTTCCAGTTTGAATTATACCCTTCTACTAAATGAGGATTGTAAAGAAAGAAAACGCATATGTAGTGCATAATGTATGTAAATGAAAGAAAAAATGTTGACATTGTCTGTTTTCTTTTCTATTAACATATGTGTCCCGATGTTTCGAGTGAGTATTTAAAAAGGGGTTTAAAATAGTACTTCCCAGTAAATTAAAAAAACAAATGGTAACAATGTTACGTAAATCATATGTACATTGTCACCCATATGCACCCCTCAGGTGTTAGATTGAGATGAAAGTGAAAGAACAAATTGCCCCTCACACACACTTTTACATTGCTCCTGTCACACGTAAAAACAACTTGCCTCCTCACCCCATCTCCAAAAGACAGAGACCTCTAGTGAACCCCTCTAATGTCATTCTATACTAAAAGTAAAAGTAAACAAGCAAGATTCCACAGTAATATATTTCACTCTGATGCTGAAAGGCATATATATATATATATATATATATATATATATATATATATATATATATATATATATGTATATACCCAGCATGACTCCTTACCACCATCATCAAAAGATCAGTGCCTCTCAACCGTACCGAATTCATTGGTAAATACCAGCTTTGAGGGCAAAATATTGGGGTGCCACGAATTCCTACATGGCCCCTTTAATTTCTGATTTTTTTTTTACTCATGATGTCTTCGCGTGCAGGGTAGGCGCGATGACATCAGCTTCCACAGATCGGTCTGTGTGTGTGTGACTTTCTTCCCTGGCTTTACTTATTTAATGGCTGCAGGAAGTTACATTTGTTTTGCCAGGTTCGGCTCCAGTCTTCTCCTCTCCTCAAGGTAAATGTAAATGTAAAGAAAAAACTCTGATGTTTATTTAATGGCTGCAGGAAGTTATATTTATTTTGCCCAGCTTGGCTCCAGTCCTCTCCTCTCCTCAAGGTAAATGTAAATGTAGAGAAAAAAACTGTGATGTGATTTACATACAGGCTGCAGTTGCCAGTTGTGTATGTACTGTAAGCCTAAAGAAACTGCTTACAGTTATGTATCGGCAATTCGGCAGGAGCAGACTTTACTTATTTAACACAGGCAGTCAGGCAGGTTATATTTGTTTAAACAGTGCTTACTTTAATGGTTGGCAGGAGTGTGTTAACGGCCAGCTTCTCATTTTCTGTTTGGCTTGCTTACTTTAACGGCAAAAGTGTGCGTGCGGACATTCAACTTCTCATTATTGTGTGTGTGTGCTTGTAATCTACGTGCTGGGACGAATCAGGTTTATTTAATGTGCAACTAACTGTGCTGTTAATTCAAGGGTTTGTGAGTTTAGTTGCTGCTAAATGACTTAATAAATGAGTTTCTGTTTGGTTTTATGTATACTGACACAATTTGGACTGAGAACTTGAGACTTTTGATAGTAGTCCTTAGCATACCTAAACGTCTGTGCTTACTTTAATGGCAGGAAAGTGCTAATGGCCAGCTTCTCATTTACTGTTTGCTTTGCTTACTTTGATGGCAGGAGTGTGCATGTGCCATGCGGCCAATTTTTTATACTCTGTGTTTACTTTAATGGTTGGAATGTGCTAACGGCCAGCTTCTCGTTTACTGTTTGCTTACTTTAACGGCAGGAGTGTGCTACATTTGGTGCATGCAACAGCTTCTTTTCATTTAACGGCCAGCTGCTGGAGGCGGGAGTCTGAGCTTTCATTTACATATGCTTATTTATTGGATGTAGTTGTGTAATATATCAGCAGGAGCAGCTTTCATTAGAAGCCAGTTTCTCATTTACTTATTGTGGCAAGCTTTGCTGTGTGTGTGCACTAAGCAGACAGTGGTCGTTATTGTTGAATTACATTAAGTATTTTACAAAACAGAAAATAAAACTGTTCATCTCTTTGTGCATAGGATTTTATTTATTATCTATTTTGTTGCCTGAATTCCAGTATTGTTGCTTATAAAGGGCATGACACTGGTGAAGTCCAGCACATATTATGGCAAAAAGTTGGTCATGGGGTCTGATAACTTAAATCAAATCCTCAGAACCTGCCTAAGAAAATCATGACTTTGGAGTGCTAAAGGCTATATGGTGTAAATGCTTTAATGAGGACCCCCCCCCCAGTTTTAAGATTTTAGATTCATGCATATAAATTTGTGCTCATTAAATGCACCCTTCACTGATGTGCTCATTAAATGCACCCTTCAGTGATGTGCTCATTAAATGCACCCTTCACTGATGTGCTCATTAAATGCACCCTTCACTGATGTGCTCATTAAATCCACCCTTCACTGATGTGCTCATTAAATGCACCCTTCACTGATGTGCTCATTAAATGCGCCCTTCACTGATGTGCTCATTAAATGTGCCCTTCACTGATGTCCTCATTAAATGCACCCTTCACTGATGTCCTCATTAAATGCGCCCTTCACTGATGTGCTCATTAAATGCACCCTTCACTGATGTGCTCATTAAATGCACCCTTCACTGATGTGCTCATTAAATGCGCCCTTCACTGATGTGCTCATTAAATGCACACTTCACTGATGTGCTCATTAAATGCACACTTCACTGATGTGCTCATTAAATGCACCCGTCACTGATGTGCTCATTAAATGCACACTTTACCGATGTGCTCATTAAATGCACACTTCACTGATGTGCTCATTAATTAAGAGCAGATTGTTTTCCCTTTTGTTAGATGGTGCTGTGAAAGAGAAGTTCCATACATAGTAATAAGTGCTTTTGCTAGAGCAGGCTGAATCATACATGGCACCATTAAGATTACAGTGTGACAAACGCTATTAACCACCTTATTAGCTGCATAAATACAATGATGTACCTTGTTGTGAAGAAAAATCAGTTTATCAGCTGGAGACTCTGCCTGGGTGTCAATTTTTTTGTTTCAGTAAAGCAATGCTAATGGTGACTGTATAAATACAATATTCACATTAGTCAGGCTTGGAATATGGTGATATGGTGTTAATCTTCAGTACGGGGGAATATATCACTGACTGTATGCAAACTCATGAGGGAGTTGTTTAAGTCTTTTCTTTTACATGCAGACATGTGCCAGATTCTTAATTATACACAATGATATCACTTGTTCCAGTAACTCATCTAAAGCACATAGCACTGTAGTGTACAATTCTTGAGAAGCAGCAGGCGAGGTAAAAATCTATTACTCAGAGTCATCTCTTTCAATAAACACAACACCCCAGAGTGTTTTACTTCAGTATAAAGCTGCTTCTATTTGCACTTTTTTATTTTCTCTTCAGTACTGCACAGCTCATTGTGTTTGGATTTCTTGAGGTATCTCTCTTGAAATTGTGCCAATCCCTTAGTGCAAGTACATGGCTGTTAGTTGATGACAAGCTGTAGATCAGCAGTGTGGCACAGATACATAAATAGGAGGTCAAAGGCTTAAAACATGCGCAAAACAAAAGGCAGAGTTCATTGTCATGCCACTCTGATGTACCACTTGCTTTGCTAAGACAGACTGAACTGCACTTCTCAGGCTTAATATGATAAGATTAATAGTAACAGAGATGAATTAACTGGTCTGTGCTGGACTGGTGCACTATCATCATATTTTGGTTGTCTGTTCTTAGTTTGTGTTTAAAAGTTGGTATCCCACAATCCCATTGGAGTGGGCGGGATTACATAATTATGTATGCAAATGTTATGTTAATCAGTGTACAGATTTGTACCTATTTTTCAGGGCCTTTGTCCAGATTTTTGATGTTTCCAGGTTGAGAGGAATGTATATGTCTGTGTTTACTTCTGTATTGCCTTCCCTATCAAGGATTCCAGCATGTTGCTCCAGCACAGTGCACTGCCTCTAGATAAGCTATAATGATTTTCTGTGTAAACCTCTGAGGTCTGACTTTGCAGGAAGTTAATGAAACTGACAACACTGTCCTCCTTTCCCAAATAATTATAGCAACTTTGTGAGTACACCTCTAAACAGAGTTGTAGACTAGGTGGAACTTAGGGCAGAGATTGGAAATGAGGGTCACCTAATAAATTTGTGTCAAAATGCCCTTCTAGAGATATGGAGGGGTCATCAAGCTCCCAGGAACTCAGGGGTCCAGATGCTCTGGGATGTATTTTCTGCCTTATTTTTGAAAGACAATTACTTGTCAATTATCTTTTACTGCCATCCAGAAGAGTTATGCATATGCCCCCAGTGCAAACACACACACACACACACACACACACACACACACACACACACACACACACACACACACACACAACTCTGCCCCTGAAAATCTGAGTCTATCATAAAATGCATGTGCACGTACACACACACACACACACACACACACACACACACACACACACACACACACACACACACACACACACACACAGTAGTCACTCACACTGCATGTTTATTTATAGGCAAATTGAAGTAACACCAATCTGGGGTCTGAAGGAGAAACTACAGCATGTTAATAAAACCCACACATGATCAGGAAGGACACACAAACTCCACACAGAAGGAGCCACAGCCAAGATCTCAACCAGAGAATGAAGCACTGTGATGTGTCTCCACCATTCACTACACTACAGTGCAAATCCTTGACTGCATTCACATAAATCCTCCCCAGACCTCCTAAGACAGACACTTACTGTGCACAATGCTGAAGGATATAAAGCCTGAAACAGAAATACCTCCTGTCATATTTAATGACTGTAATCCTCAACAATTTATCAAAAAACACACATTGTACAAGAAACAGATTAAAATATGATACAAATTTAGTGACATTCTGCAAACTGGAGACAGTTGAGAACTCAAACAACAGCCACAGTAAAATAAATTCAACTTGCTTCTTACAAAAACACGTTAATCCTATAAAGACACAGATTAATTACTGTATGCACTAACCAAATGATAGTGCATCACTTTCATTCATAGATGTCCTCCTGGCTTATCCTTCAAGTAGTTAAATTACGTTATCAAAAAACATGTTCATGTATTAGTCAATCAACAAACAGTAAAAACACTAATCTCTGAACAGCCACTTCAACAATTTTTTTCACAGGGGAAAAATGCTTGGCTGTCATTGGGGATTTGCCCTTTTCCCCACTGTAGTATGATATCAGAGTTGGTATTTTTAGTTGGGGGGTGGGGGAGTGAAGCCCCCCACTTTGTAGGGTTTGAAAGTTTGTTTTGTTTGGCCACGTGATTTTTTCCCCTGGGAAAAAAAAATCTCTGAAGTGGCCATTGGGTGATTAGTGTTTTCACTGTGTATTTGTCAACAAATACATGTTCGATGAACATGTTTTTCAATAACGCACTATAGACCCGTTAAAGTCACTTTGTTGACTGTGTACATCTCAGATGTCTGATTGTGATAAAAAAGAATGGTTACATGAATGCATTTTTGTCACGTACAAACATCAGATATATCTTGCATTCCAGCTCACTTTAACTAAATAGGCATTAGCCCTGCAAAGCCAGAATTACAACTGTAAACAGCAGGGTTATTCATTTTTTGCTTTATAGAAAACAGTAATCACAACATGTATTCAAGCTTGATTTATCCAAATACACATTAGTCCTGCAATGTTAGAAATGCAAAAAAAAAAGTAAAATAGCAGGACAAAAAATGGTTACATTAATGTATTTTTACTTTGCAGAAACACTAGCCACAGCTTGTCTCACAAATACACATTAGCCCGGCAAAGCTAGAATAAAATAATAGTGACAAACAGCAGATCCAATCATTTCATCAACAGGATAATCCCCATACTTTTTTGCCCATATATAGTATATGGTTTGACCCTCCCAGGTTAGAGGTAGATGAGGCTCAATTACCAATAGTTAGGATAGGAGGAAATGAGATAAAAATGGTGATGTGTAACCAATCCACAGGAAAGTCCCCAGGAATAGATGGTGTTCCTGATGAAGTTTGGAAGATAGGAGGGGAAAAAACTGATAAAGGTCTGGAAGATTTTGTTTAGCAGTAGTTTAAGAGGAGGAGAAGCACCAACATCCTGGAAGAAAGTGGCGATGGCTGTAATATCTAAAGACAGTGCAGATCCAAGATCCAACTTCATACTAGCCCATTTCAATCGTAAACCATGATTACTAAGTATTTATATCTATAATGGCTAAAAGAATGGAAAAGGTGATGTCAAAACTGATAGATATGGATCAATGTGGTTTTGTAGAGGGAAGGGAAATATTTCACAACATTAACAAAATATTAATGATCCAGAGGGAAGCTGAATGTAAGAAAACACCACTGTTGTTGGTGGGTCTTAATGAAGTATGTGACAGAGTAAGCTGGGAGTTAGGAGCAGGGCAATGGAAACATTTGCATTCTCTCATAAAATTATAAGGTTGATTAGGAGGATATATGAGGGATCAGAGGCAAAAATTAAAGTGGGTGGATTCCTCTCTGATAATTTTTGTTTGAGCAGAGGAACCAGGCAGGGGTATCATCATTCCCCTTTTTTATATGCACTATATTTAGAACCATTGGCAAAGAAAATAAGGGACTCAGAAATTCAAGGATATAATTGGTATGGTAGTCAAGAAAAGCTAGCTCTATTTGCAGATGATGTTATTTTAGGTTCATAGGAGGTTACTAGGCTAATATCCCTTGAGCCTTTACAAGCCTATCCATGCAAAAATCTGAATAGCCTTATTGACCAAGTTTAGATAGCCATTGTTAGCAGAGCAACACTGTGATCAGTACCAAATGAGGGACATAGGTGTCACCTTAAGATGAATTTATGGTCACCCATCCAGTTGTCAAGGTTGCACTTAAACAGGGTCATTGAAGAGTTCTGCTTCACATGAAATGGGAGCATATTCCAGAGGAGTGGCAATTTCTGGGAGATATAGCTATCTCTCCAGCACATTCTGTTCATGTCACAGACTAGGTTCAGATCTCTAGAGCAAGTTATTCTTGTCATGTTTGATTTTCAGATTTGCAGCAATTCCATTATGCTAGGGTCTGATGTCACTTCTCAGTAGCCTGTATGATACACAATACAGTGACAGAGCTTTTAGTCTCTTGGTAAGAAACCTCTGTGGTCTCTCTAGTTGCTGCAGGTGTCTGGTGAGGTATATACAGGAGGGAGCATTGTACTCTGATAAGGGTGGAGCTATAACCTCTCTGGTCTTGGATGCAATGCCATTATTTATGAGATGTGTAATATAGAATGCTTTTCTTACCACTATGGACACATGGGGATCAAAGTTTAGATTATCAACCTGTGTCTCACACCATTGAGTTTGGCTTAGAGGGGTGCAATCTATATCATACTTTGCAGGGGCTACTTCTTTGCCAAATGGAATAATAATGCACTTTTTCTGTTAAGTTTTAGCCCATGAGGTTGACATCAATCATTTGTCTACGTCAGCCCTTTTTGTAATATGTTAACATTGTTGGGGGACCCTATGATTGCTCCCAGTTTGCAGTCATCTGCAAACTTGGTAAGCCACAGGCCATCTACCTTCACCTGGACTTCAGAGAAATAGATTCCAAACAGTAGAGTGCTGAGCACAGATCCTTGCATACCCCACTGGTAACTGGTCTACTGGTAGAGGTGGACTCCCCAACTTTGACAGTTCTATCAGTGAGGCAGTTTGCTACCCATCTAGTAATGTATGGGTTGATCCCAAGCTGGGAGAGCTTCTACACCGTACCCAAATGTCAGAGTGTGTCAAAAGCCTTGGGTAAATCAAGATAGGTGGTATGTACCATTTTACCATCATCCAGGGCTTTGGTGACATTCTCAAAGAAGTCCACCGGGTTTAATAAACAAGATTTACCCTTGACAAAGCCAAACTGAATCAGGCCAAGAGTTTGAAGGTCACCTATGTCCTTGTGGATAAGGCCCATGATGATTCTTTCCAGGGCCTTATAGATAAGGCTGGTTAGGCTTATGGGTTGATAGTTCCCAGGATCAGTTGATGGAGCTCCTTTATACAAGGGGATTACTGTTTTTGTTCTCCATTCTGCCAGGACAAAGCCAGTTTTCAGGATAGGGTTAAACAGAGTGCCAAGGGGTTCTGTTAGGTATTGTTTTAGATTGTTGAGTAGGCAGCCTGGGATGTTATCTGGTCCCATAGAGGCTGTGTTTTTGGCCTTGTAGAGAGCTTGTATGACCTGTTCTTCGAAGATACCTAGTAGAGGACTGGTATTGGGAATGATTTGGGGTTGATTTGGGGTCAGTTAGGTGGGGATAGGGGAGTGAAGTTATCACCAGATCTATTGACTAGCATGTTGGAAACTTCCTCAGGTTCATTGTGAGTGGCACCATTTACAATAAGTTCAGCACACAGCTGAGCATTCCCTCTTAGGTTATGGATGTAGCTAAAGAATTCCTTGTGATTGTCTTTAGCTAGGGATGCGAATTTAGACTCGTAGCTAGCCTTAGATGACTTAACAAGATATCTGATTTGCTTGTTTAAGCTGTGGCGGGTATTCTTCCATCTGTTGGGTTAGTTCCCTCTTGTTCTTAGATATCAGATTCTTTCTTTTGTTGTATAACTTACACAATCCACGAGGGTGAATTGTTCATCCAGGAAAACTTGGTTTTGTTTCTGTTAGGTATGGCTGAGTCAATGCATTTTTTAAGTGGCTATATAGGGCATTTGTGTATTCCTCTACATAGCAGTCATTGTTGCCTATGTTGGCAGGGGCTTTGAAACTTTTTATACCATCACTAAGTAGGAAATAGTCTTCTTTGGAGAAATGTTTCAGTTTTTTTTACTCCTATGGGGGGGTCAGGTTTGATCTTTACTTCAAATGAGACAGATTTATGGCCTGACCTCACTAGGGAGGGCAACACACAGGGGTAGTGCAGTGACCCCCCCCCCACCATGATGGCGAGCATTAGGTTCAGGACATTTGAGCCTCTTGTGGTGGTCTGAACCAACTGTTCCAGAGTATTTCAATTAACAAAGTCCAGGAACTTTGTAGCAATTGTGTTTTTGTTTGTGTAGGCTTTCCAATCAATGCAAGGGATAGTTGAAATCTCCCATGACCAGGGTGTTTTGCTGTATGTTGA
This sequence comes from Protopterus annectens, assembly GCF_019279795.1. Taxonomy (NCBI): domain Eukaryota; kingdom Metazoa; phylum Chordata; order Ceratodontiformes; family Protopteridae; genus Protopterus; species Protopterus annectens. The sequence continues at coordinate 869,202,612 of NC_056733.1, read as the reverse complement.
GTGACTCTAGCAAGTCCAGATAGGTGGAGTGATTCTTCTGATTCTTGGTGGGTGTTCTGTAGCTAGAGACGATGTGGAAGGGTACTTTTCCTATAGTTAATTGGACCTGGAGTAGCTCTAGAGAGCTGCACTGTTTCACCATTCTTGAGATGTATTTGGATTTGATGAATATGGATACACCTCCATTGTTGATACTTTCACAGTCATTCTGGAGTCTGAAAGTGTGAAAGGCATTGTAGCCTTGTATGGCCGGAGTGCTCTCAGTGGCCTCGGACCAAGTCTCTGTGACTACACAGATGTCAGCATCTTCCAAGGTGATGAGTTCTTCCAGGGAGTGCAGCTTACACTGTTAAACAAAACCTTCCATATTTTTATCAGTTTTTTCCCTTCTAGCTTCCACACTTCCAAAGAAATACCATCTATTTCTGCAGATTTTCCTGTAGATTGGTTGTACATCACCATTTTTATCTTATCTCCTTCTATCCTAACTGTTAATAACTGAGCCTCATCTACCTCTAACCTTGGCATATTTAATTCTTCCATAAACATTCCCATTTGTACCTTTTCTTGATTTCTGTATTTTACTCCTTTATAAAGACTTTCATAGAACTTTCAAAATATTTCTAATAACTTCTACAGGCTCCCTTGTTATCTTCCTTGTTATAGGCACCCTACGCTTGGTGACAGCTCTTTCTACTTTCTGTTGCCTGAGTCATTGTACTAAAAGTTTTTGTGCTCTAGAGTTATTATCAAAAAGTTGTTTAACAACAGTCTTTCTAAACTCATGTATATTATCAAGGTAATCTCTTATTTTCTGTTAGCATTATGAAGTTGTTCCTCTTCTTGTTCTGTGGGATTCACAGTTATTTTGCCATACTTTAACATTTGTCAGTCCCTCTAAATAATTCTTGTTACTTCTTTAACCATCTCTCCCTTTCTTTTATTTCCTTCCTATTTTTAAACTCTACTTTAATTTTATCACACTCCCTAGCTGTATTTTCATAAGAAATTTCTATCTTCTCTAATAGCTCCTGAATGATTTCCACTACCCATTCCTTAAATTCCTCTCTTTTCAACAGAAAATCGCCAGTGTCTCATTTTTATTTCATTACCCTGTGTTTTTATTTTAGTTATTATTGGCACATGATCTGAAATAGTTATTAGGTGCATATCAAGACCTTCAATTAAATGCACCTGTTCCTGTGATGTGTAAATTCTGGGGTCTATATCAGAATAGCGAAGAGGCATTTAATTGAACGCCTCTTTGTCGACACAAGAGCGAACGCACTAAAGTGCAAATGCTCAAAACAGCAATTTATTTCCCTGGGAAAGGAATTGCTTGGCTTTCCCTGTGTGTTTGCCCCTTTCCCCACTGTAGTGCGATCTCAGAGTTGGTATATTAAGTTTAGGGGGGATGGGGGGCAGAGCCCTCCACGTTTGGAGGTGTGGGGGTGATGCCCCCCACATTGTAATGTTTGAAAGTGTGTGAGTTTGTGTGTTATTGCAAATCAAATTCCAGTCCCCACCTATAAATAATATTCCTTGCTGAAAGCTGATTATTTCTCCTAGAATTCTGTTAAGCTCTATTATAGCAGTTTTAGGTAGAATATAAAAACATGCAAATGTAGTCCTCTTGCCTTGCCAGTAGCCCCTTACTACCACAAATGTGCCATTATTATCATTTTTATCCTCTTCTATCACTATTGGACCTCCTCATGCAATTAATCTAAGTACTTCTATTTTCCTTCCCCACAGGTATTGCTCTGAATATTCATCCAAAAACGTTTCTTTATCAAATTCACATGTTTAGTTCTTTCCAAGCGTGTCTCCTGAAGCATAGCTATTTGCAATCTACCTTTTTTAATACAGTTCACTACTCTTTCTTTTTTGTGTTTATCTGTGAGACTTCATTGACATTTAAATACATTACCGAAGGTATCATTGTTGTAAAAAAGTTATTATTCCCAACTTTTATGTATGACAGCTGTTTTGTTAAATGTCTAGTTGCAGCTTTTGTGTTACATGCATACAGTGTTTGGCAGGTTGATCTCTTATACAGAATAAAAAGATCCGTGACTTGATAAAACCACAGCTTTATTGTGAATATTGAATCACTGACTAAGCACTTTCAGCCATAACATTGGGCTTCTTCAGAGTCAGTTACACTCAAAAAAATCAAAACTTTTATAGTCCTAAACAGGCAATCAACCAATATAAAAAACATCCATTAAAATGAATTATCCAATTAATCATTTAATCCAGCCTCTGCTGCAAAGCAAAAAGACAACACAATAAATGTTAAAATAAAACCTCATTTAAAACATTAAAAAGTGGTTGTAATAAACTGTTTCATGTAAACCCCTTTTGTAAGTACTATCAACAAGAAAAATTAAACATATAGTCATCTGTTAAATGGTCTGATCTTTTATACAGTTGTTTCTTGTCATATCCATTTCAACCTATATCATATCTTACAAAGCTTTGTTTATTTTGAAAGCCATCAAACAAAAAACAACCACACCCCAATATCCCTAAACCTATTAACTAAATAATAACACACAAAACTATGTACATCCTCAAATATTGAAGTTTTACTCTCCTAATAGGAACAAATGTTCCAAACTGACATCCACACTCACAGACTTAAGTTAACCTAAAAGAAAGCTTATCTGTGCTAAGACTCATGGTGGAGCCTATGCTTCTACTAGCTGCTGTCTGGTTTTGTCTTATCTGTATAGATCTTTCAGATGGGAAAACACTTGAATTCTTTTAGACAACATTATCTCCTAGCCATTTCTCTTTTTCAGATTGTCTCCTAGAGACATGAGAACCAGATACAAAATTGCCAAGCATACATTTATTTACTAGAAGCATGCATTTATTTACTAGAAAAAGCCTTATAATATTTAATATTCTTTTTCATTTACTTCTTTTTCTCAAAATGTGTTACTAGATCAAGTCAAGGGCCTTAATCCAGTCATTCCCTTATGCAAGAATGCGAAAAAGCACATTAATTTTTCTTTTGCCATGGGCGGCCACGGTGGTGCAGTGGTTAGCATTGCCACCTCACAGCAAGAGGTTCTCCGGTTCGATCCTTGGCTGGGTTGCCTTCTGTGTGGAGTCTGCATGTCCTCCCTGTGGTCGCATGGGTTTCCTCCGGGTGCTCTGGTTTCCTCCCACATCCCAAAGACATACTGTAGGTGGATTGGACACTCTAAACTGGCCCTAGGTGTGAGTGTGTGCATGTGTGTGCCTTCTGTGGAAGGTTGGGCGCCAGGCTGGCAACTCGACACCGTAAAACTCCACTGCCAATCATGATCGGACAGGTGATCCGCTATGGTGACCCCTAACTGGGAAAAGCTGAAAGAAGAAGAAGAATTTTTCTTTTGCCATGCTCTTTTAACCAGATTTTTTCTTTTTATTTGTTTATTTATTTATTTTACATTGCAGAACCTACATTTCTTAAACTGAACAAGGAGAAAGAAAAAAGAAAAAAACAGGAGCACCTATTACATTACTATCCCCATTAAACTTAAAAATAACTAAGAAAACGTTATAGCATACAAAGAAAATCATGCACTATTAAAATAGTACCATTAAGAAAAAAATGTTTTACTTACAGTTAACTTTCTCCCTCCTCTTCCCCTCTCCTAAGTATTTTTCTGAACATTAATGACATGAAGTTGGGCATATGCTTTAGAGTCCACTACAAGTTCAACAAAGTCCAAAAAAGTACAATATTTCCAAGTCTGCTTGTTCTGTCATGTTTCACAAATATAATTATTGCTTTATAATCTCATATTTGTCAATTTCCAAGTTTCTGGTTTTATTCCTGTTCATCTCCATCTCTCATATCCTGTATATAATTCATTTCCAACATACTCTCAATTCTTCTAGTCGACTCTTGTGTTTTTTTTTTTTTTTTCCATTTTCTCAAGTATTTTTCCATTGAAATATTGGAAAATATTTTACTGGCACAGTCTCTCTGCATTCTTTATTACCATAGGTTCATAGGTTAATACTAGGCTAACTGCCCTTGCGAGCCATTTTAAGTCTAGCCAATTATCCTCTGTGAGATTGAAACCCTGTACCTTGTGTTTGTAAGGCAAACACCTTAACCATTAGGCCACCAGAAGAACAAGAAGCTGAATCTCCTTCTGTTTCCCAGCTCACTTTTTATTGGACAAACTTTTGTATTTCCTCCTTAGCATGTACTTCAACAAAAAAAATGTTGTCCCTCCTGTGAAAAATATTTTGAAGATAGCTGGTTATAGCAGTTTGAATGTCATGCCTGCTTCTTGACATTACCTGAATAATGGAATACATTTATCCCTCTTCTGCCTGGTGTACAATGGGTAATCATTCTCCACAAACACTCTGCTGTCTCCCACTTTTAGTACTTTGTCCTTTTGCCACAGTTTTGTCAAAATCAACTCCTTCTGCTGGTAAGATTACAACTTTACTGTTAAAAGTCTAGGTTGTTTTCTAGTAACCTGATTTGGAGCATACACACTATGCACCCTTTCAATTAACTGGTACAGTTGAAAATCTCAGGTTTTCCCAATGTGTTTTGTCCTCTAATTCTATTATTTTTGAAATAGCTATTCTTTTGCTGTCTCATATTCAGCCAGCCTTTCCTTCATTTTTACCTCTAATTTTTGCAGTTTTATCACCTCATCTGAATATCTGTTTAAAGCTTCTTCCATTTTTTCCAGCCTTTTGTTATTTGAGTTGATATACTCCATCTGTGTTTCATTTATTTTATTCAGGTCTGTGTGCAGTTGTCTTATACTTTCTGCTAGGTTACTAGAAGTCATATCTGAGGCTTGCACTGGTTTTTGATAAACAGCTGCAGCACTTTTCTGAGTCAGTGTTTTTACTCACTTTTTGTAGCTGATTTTCCTTCAGGTTCTCTGTATTTCTTTTTTCCTGGCATCCAAGCACTGTGCTTACTAGCCAGTTACTGAAATTTACCCAGAAGTATAGGTCCCCTGGCTTTCTCTGCTACATCTCTGTTTTCACATTGGAAGATAGAGAATTAAGCTGTTACCCAATGTGCAGCCATTCTAGAAGTCCCTCAGTTAGCTGTGTTAGTGGTTGGCATACAAGGTGATCTCAGACCCACCTTGATGGGACTGCTGCATATCCGCAAGTCAAGCTCCACTCACGTAACACACACATATGGCCTCAACCTGGTCTGTGACATAAATAGGACTTGCTGGCTGGACAGATTTGTGTCCCATAGACTTCACCGTCTATGGAATAGACTCCCTCTCCACATCAAGCAGAGTACCTTTTTACCCCTTTTTAAGTGCAATCTGGATAACTGGATGGGAAATAGAAAATACATCCCTGGGATTCCACCTGTGTCCCTGCTGGACAGGGGCATCGGGTGCAGATTTGTCTATGCATGGGCTAAACTATTGGCTAGGCATATAAGGTCCTTAGGGCCAATAGCCTGGTAACTTCCTATGATCCTTTGATCCTATGAACTGTCCTTGGTGTACACACTGATTTGGCTATTACCACCATCTGGTCTGCAGTAGCTGTTCTACAGTTTTAAACTGGCAAATGGAGCAACATTCACATGCCCTTTCCAGACAAGAAAAAAAATTCCAGCATTTAGTAAAAGGACTCTGTCTCTTACACTGCAGAAAGCTTTGATCCAACAGTTTTGCTTTATCAAAGTGAGGAAAATTATGTTAAAAACAAGTGGACTTCTTGTAGGCAACAAAATGTACAATCTTATGGCTCCAATATAGAAAAGTGTGCCAAAAAGATATCTGTTGCAATCCGCTGACGTGGAATATATATTTAAGACTACAGAGACACAGGCCTTTGAAAAACAAAGTCTATTGTCCATGAGCATAAGTTCATGCCAAAACAAATGTCTCATGGCTTAACTAAAGCTCACAGCAAATACTGTCAATGTAGTCCCATACAACTGGGATGCAGTGTCTTTAAGTATGTTTCTTTCTCTGAGTCCTTCTAACTTTTGGATTCCTATAACTGCAACAATCTCCAGCTTCTTCCTGCTGCCTTTTTCCAGGTCTTCATTCACTCTGCTGTCTTTGTTCTGCAGTTGATGCTCCGGACCTCAAATCCCCCCTCCAAGAAGGGAAAGTAACACTTTTTGCATGGGCTTACCTTAACCTTTCTTTATTCTAGTTAATATGGCAAAGTATCTCTATGCTTTTAAAGCTGCACACTCATTTAAGGTGACAACAATATTTCTTTGGATATTACAACAAAAGTTTCTCTCGGTTCTTTAAAAAAACACTTTGATGTACCTTATATAAATAAAGAACGTACTTCATGTATACAATAGCAGCTCTACTGATAAACTCTGCACAAAAATACTCCACTATTTACAATATTTACATTCATTTGGATACTTTACTTGGCAATATCCATTACACTATGAAACAAATAACTCTCTCAGCTTGAAAACTGCCCATAGTCAGGCCTGTGATTGGTGAAACCAAGAAAGTTCCATACCATAAACAGCTGTAGCTCATTTAATGCAGCTTTGTCTTCTGCAGTCTTTCTTATATTTCCTCATTCTTAGGCACTGGGCAACTGTCAAGGGATGAAATACTATTCATCCTATTAAAAAATCACTATAAACCTTAAAGAAACATGTCTATTAACCTTACATGCTTAAATTAAACACTTCATATTTATAGTAGCAGTTTTATTTATCAACTCTACAACCAAAATGCAGCTTACATTATATTTATATTCATTTGAAGAGGTTCACCCCTCTGTGTTACAATACACACACAAACAGTGTGTGTGTGTGTGTGTGTGTGTGTGTGTGTGTGTGTGTGTGTGTGTGTGTGTGTGTGTGTGTGTGTGTGTGTGTATAGATAGATAGATAGATATAGATATAAAGATATATAATCTGTGTATGATTTACTTTCAGTTGTTCGCTTAACACAGATGTTAACATCCTAAAGGTAAACCACAGTACATTGAAAACGTTGACTTCCTAGTATGCATGCACTAAGAATGCTTCTCAGTGCATGCAAATATTACTTAAAAAAAAAAACCCACAAACAACACCCCCCATATGGGGGGGGGGTTCCAATTACATTATCGAAGTTCTGAAACTCCGAACACCATAAGGTCGAAACTTTATGTTCAAAGTTTCAGAACTTTGATTAAGTAAAACAAAAAAAGAAAAGAAACTAACTATTGTAATCAAGGGGCAAGCCCCCCTGCACCTCACCCCACCCTGCTCTTTAAATATACCAACTCCGAGATCGCAATACCGTGCAGAAAAGAAAGATTTCTCTGTACAGCACTGTAGTGCGATCTCGGAGTTGGTATATTTAAAGAGTGGGGGAGTGGGGGGTGCAGGGGGGCTGTCAGTCTCATACACCTGTCGATTATCAGTATAGCGGTCAATTAAACAGATGTCCACCAAACTCCCTGCTGACCAAACCAATGTAACTCAAATAAATATATATATATATATATATATATATATATATATATATATATATATATATATATATATGTATACATGTATGTATATATATATATATATATATATATATATATATATATATATGTATACATGCAAACATGATAGAGAGTTATAAGACGAGTTGAGCCTTATTGTTTCAGAGATATGCTGTTTTAACAAGTGTCTTGCTGAATGTAATCTTTGACTGAGTCATAGAAGAGTTTAACTTTTATTGTTCCCGAACTATATTGCTTTTATAAGTGTCTTGCTTGAATATTATCACTGATAGAGACATTGTAATATGTGCAGTCAAGACTATTTTACTATGCAAGTTAATCTCTGTTCTATGCTCAAGTTACTACTTAATAAGCCTGTGTAACTGTCTATTTTTTATCTTTCTGTGTGTCTTACCACTGTCTCTCTTTTCCCTTTATATTCCTAGCTGCTCAACCTGGTTTCCCAGTATTAAGGAGGACTTGCCCTGCGTGCTGAAAACAACTATTCTCCTCAACACACTGCGGTTTCCCCTAACTAAGGAACTGAACCTTTCCTCCCCTCTGCTACAGTCCCCAAGGGAATAAAGTACGTACTTTAAACCAAAGTCTTAAGACAATTAGTGTGAGATATCCTAGGTTGTAAGTTTACTTTCACCAGCCAGGACAGCCGGCAGCCTTTACTATCTGCACCCATACCTGTCACCCCTTCCCCCTTTCTAGACTACAAGTATTTTTACTGTTCTTCCTCTTCAATCCTCTATAGCATACTTACTGCCCTGCACTCTTTTCTCAGTATATATTGCCTCTGCTATACAGCTTTTGTCCACTAGAGGGCAATAGTTTCCTTTAGACCACCATTCTGACTCCAATTTTTAGTAACTTACAGGCTCTTGGATTCTAATATTCTGGAAGAGCTAATCCTCCCACTCTATTCTTTCTTTCTTCTAATATTCTTCACTGCCAACCCTCTCTGCATATTCTATTATCAAGGCATTGTGTCACCTTACCCTCTGCTGCTTTACTTACCTTTGCTTACTGCTCCTCTGATTGTTTTCCTAGGGTGAACTACTCTGTGGCTCATCCCGCTCCATTCGCCCTGCGGGCTCACATCGCTCCCCTACCCTGCCCCCAAATTCCACCCGCCCCCAGTGGTCCTAAACTTATACTCTAACTGCCACACCCCTATGCATTAGGACCAACCTCTAACTCCTCCCCTTAAAGTGTTATTACCTCTATTATATTCTCACTTTACCCCTATCTCCTTCCCCTTAAAGAACCATCACTTATTTACCTTTATCCATTACCCTACCACTCTATCCACAAATATCCCTACATTTAACCAACTTAACCTAAACAAATGGCTCAAGGATCCTGTAAACCCTTACCTTTATTACTACTCCTAATTATACTTATCATTCCCTATCTACTTACTATCTACGAACACCATAGATTCCTAGGACTGCATACCCACATCACACACACCTCTGTCCTTACCCCCAGCTCCACTCATAGTGTTAGCAACCTCCCCAGCTCAGCTAAGTACTCAGCAGCCATATTTCATATACTCCATCACATCTCTCAATTTAACCCACTAGCTAGAAAAAATAAGAACCTAATTTTTAAACTTCTACAACTCATCCTAAAAGTTCAGGTCCACTCCCTGTTAGATGGTGATATACACCCTAATCCAGGTCCTACCACTATCACAGCTACACAGCCTGATACACCAACAAATTCAATCACACAAACACTTACCAAGCCCCCCAACTCTCTCCTGATAGCTCATCTTAATATTCGTAGCATCAATAACAAAATAGCTCACCTGCATGCCCTTATTGATGTTTATTCCTTTGACATCCTCTGTCTGTCTGAAACATGGCTTAATCCATCAATACAAGACAGTGCAGTTCTACCCCCTGGCTATAATATCATAAGACGTGACCATAACACTAAAAAAGGAGGAGGCGTAGCTGTACTTTATAAGAATGGATTACAAGTTACCTTGTTAGATTCCAAACCTCCACTTTGCAACAATGCAGAAATTCTTCTAACTAAGGTTCAGCTTAACAAAAGCAAAGCCATATATCTATCATGTGTCTATCTTCCCCCAGGCAATAACATCAACACATTAGAGGCTATCCTCAGCTGGCTCTCAAGTAACTAACCCCAAGAAACCATTATACTTGGAGATTTTAACATTAACTGGAACTCCTGTATATCTGAGCAGCCTTCTACTCATATCAACTTATATGGTTTTACCCAAACTATAACATCCCCAACCCGCACCAATAAAACTAACAACAAAACTAGTACCCTTGACTGGATACTCACTAATACCCCCCAACTAAACTATAAAACAGGCACCCTCCCTGAGGACATAAGTGATCACTTGCTTACCTATTTAATCAGAACAAGAACTGTCATCCTAAACTCTACCATTTGTAGAACTATTCGCACTACCAAAAATTTTAACCCTGCTCACTTTCAAGCTGAACTAGTCACCTGTGACTGGTCACCCCTGAAATACCTCCCAATAGATAATGCCGTGAAATACTTTAACTCTAAATTTCTAACCATTTTAGACAGCCATGCCCCATTACGCAAAGTTAGAATTAGAACCAAACTGGCACCATGGCTCACCAAAATGACTAAACAAAAAATCCTCCAAAGAAATAAACAATGGGCCAAATGGTGCTCAACAAAAACTCCTCAGACCACCTGCAATTCAGACAGCTAAGAAATTAAACAAAAAAAGCCATATTAGCCGATAAAAGAAACTACTACTACCAACTACAACAAACCAACCAAAATAATCCCCAAAAATTCTGGCGAGGTATCAATAACCTCCTACACCCTAGATGCTCAAGTACTCCCTCTCCCTCCGGCTCTGATCACAACAATCCCATCCAAATAGCTGACTCATTTAATACTTTTTTCACTGAAACCATACAATCCCTAGCCAACCAGCTATCCCCTAGCATCCCAGGCTCTGCCACAACCTTTACCAATAATTCTCATCAATTTCATTTTCAGCCAGTGCCCACTTCACTTATCTGTAACCTCATACAGAAACTTAAACCCACTACTCTCTCTGCTGATAAATTACCTGCAGAATATCTGCAAAAAGCTGCTAAAGTCATAGCCTACCCCATATCCATCCTCATTAACAGAACTATTTCTGAAGGATCTATTCCCCTAATCTGGAAAGTCTCTCACGTAATTCCCCTGTATAAGGGCGGTAACTCCAAAGAGTTGCCCAATTATAGGCCCATAGCTATTCTATCTCCTTTGGCAAAAATAATGGAGAAATGTATACACATACAACTGTTAACCTACCTACTCGATCACAATTTATTAGCACCCTGTCAACATGGCTTTAGACCATTTCATAGCACCACCTTTGCTCTCTTATCCTTCACTAACCATATTAACAGTAATCGTAATATTGATACTCTATCCTCAGCTGTTTTTAGTGACCTGTCCAAAGCATTTGACATGGTGAATCACCACCTCCTTATAGACACACTCAAAAACCTGTCATTGGGCAACCATACTATACAGTGGTTCCAATCATACCTACATAACAGGCAATAGGCTGTACTATGGGAAAATACTTTATCTTCCCACGTCCCAGTCACTCTAGGGGTCCCGCAAGGATCTATATTAGGCTCATTACTCTTCTCCATCTTTACAAATGACCTTCATTCTGTAATTCCTCAAGCTGACTGTATCCAATACGCTGACGACTCCACACTCATATGCGCTGCTGCTTCTCAATCAGAACTTCAGTCACTAACCCAAATGACCTTTAGTACAGTTGAAAACTGGCTCCTACAAAGATGTTTTATTCTTAACCCCAAAAAAACAAAAATGTTACTATTTACCCCCACCCGCAGAACCTCCCCACTTAACTTTACTATTACTTCAAATGATAGAACTATAATATCTCCTGAACCAACCACCAAACTACTCGGGGTGCTAATAGATAACAACTTGTCCTTTGAACCTCACATTAATAACACCATAAAAATAGTAAACAAGAAACTAGGTTCCCTCTATAGAATAAAACCCTTTCTTACACCTCCAGCCAGGATTACTATTGCTCGTACCCACCTCATCTCTACCTTGCTCTATGCCTCCCCTATCTATACCAAAATATGTAGAAGTAATCTGAGTAAACTTACATCCTCCTACAACAATATTGCCAGATTTGCAGCATATATACATGCACACACACACAATATATATATATATATATATATATATATATATATATATATATATATATATATATATATATATTTTTTTATATATATATTTTTTTATATATTATACACATATATACATACGTACATACATACCTACACACACAAAAAAAAAAGTATATATTTATATGTATCCATTGCCAATTTAGTGGACACTGGCATCCTGAGGCAATGCAGAAATTGCCTCATGTTTACAGATAACCAGATAATTCTCAAACAAACTGATAAAGTGTGTGAGAGATGTATTTACACAATGTCACTGGAGGCAAAGCTCTCACATAAAAGCACTCCTAATGTCAATAAGGTTGTAAGTATTATACATGCTGCACCCATCACACACAAGTCAAAGCAACCACATAGGCCCACATATGCTGAAATGTAAACTTCCTGAACCGCAAAGACCTCCTAGACAAGGTACACGTAACAAATACATTAAGGAGCCCCAAATGCAGTATTTCAAAACAACACCCACATCAGCTCATAGAGCCTTTACTTTCACCACACAATACATTATGGTCACTGGAGATTCCATTGTGAGACACATTGATGTCCCTCTCAGCAGGCTGAGTAAGGAGAAATACACAATCAGTTGCTTATCAGGGGCTAGGATCTACCACATTATGCAAGCACTCAGGTCACTGGACCACAAGTACCAGTATAACTCAGTCATAGTGCATGTGGATGTAAATGACCTGAGACATACTTCCCTAGACTATATGAAGAGAGACATCATGGAACTCTTGGAATGTGTGTCCCAGGCTGGTACAAACCTAGCATTGAGTAGCATTTTACCTTCTCCAAGGCTGATGCCACAATACAAACAAAAGATAAATGACTTTAATGATTGGCTTAGTTTCTGGTGTCATTCTAAGGGGGTGCAGTATTTGCTAGCATGGAAGGAGATGGTCAACAGACCACACTGCTTTGTCAGGGATGATCTGCACCTCTCCTCTCTAGGCTTTCAAATATTAGCTAAAATAATGTCCTCCCCCATACTGCCTTTTTTAGACAATACCAAAATTCAAGTACTTCCAACAAAGTAAATCAAAACCAAGAAAAACTAAAGGTGTTCCTGCTCAATGCTAGGAGTCTGAACAAGAAATTCCACTCCCTACAAGCTCTCCTCATCTTAAAGAATGCTGATGTCTGTGCGGTCACAAATACATGGTTTAAAGCCATGGAGAGCACACCGGCAGTACAAGGCTGTAATGCGTTCCACACATTTAGACCAGCTATTATACAGACAGAGACTAAAGGTGGAGGTGTCTCGATTTATATCCAAAGCAAACACACTTCAAAGCTGGTCAAATAGGATGATGCACCTGAGCTTCTCCATGTTCAAATCACCACAGGTAAAATTCCTTAAAACTTCCTTATAAGGTATAGGTCCGTATCTATGTACCAAGAATTAACCTGCATTCTATCTTACTGTGAATGCTCATCATCCAACCCAATGCCATATTCATGGGTAACTTTAATTTCCCCACTATTAGCTGAGAATCATATACGACACCAAACGTGCAGGCACTGAGATTCTTGGATTTTGTGAACCCAAACTCCCTGCTCTAGACAATCAGTACACTGACAAGCGATGCAAAAGTGCTGGATCTGGTCCTTACTAATTATGGGAAAGTGCTGCACACCCCCATTGTAATGTCCTCTCAGGTAAGGTCTGACCACAACATAGTGTCCTTTCAAGTAAAATTAAACCCAGAACCCCAACGAACCTTGAAAGGTTCAGCAACTACTCTAAGGTGAACTTCCTACTATTAAGTGATTACCTAGCAAAATTTCAATTCCCCCATAAACCCTAAGAAAACTGCTGCCTACAATGAACTGTTAACAGACAGCTATCTTAATAGCTGCATAGAGGCAGCTATACCCACCTAGAGTAAGTGCAGAACTAAACCAAAAAACAAGCCACCCTGGTGGAATCACAACATCAATAGGTTCTATAACAGATGGAAGAAAATCGTGGCAAAAATTAGGAGGTGTAAAACCCAGAAGGATAAAAACACTGTCATCAAACTAAACAAACAACTCAGTGGAAAAATAAAGTCTACCAAAGTCAAATTTGAGGTAAATTTGGCCTCCCAGACCAAAGACAATCACAAAGTATTTTTTTGCTATGTCTGTATCTTCAAGGCAATGCATAACTGTGTGCAGAGCTCATTGTTAATGGAGCCACCTATACTGAGCCAGAAGATATAGCAAACCTACCAGCAGACAAATTCAGATCTAACTTTACCCCTCTCTGTTCCTCAACCTCCCTTCAGGAAATACTATAAATATAACACCTGTACTATCACTAGGGAACAAATCCTCAATGCACTCTCTAAGGCCAAGAACACTGCATCAATAGTAACAGACAATATCCCAGAATGCCTTCTAATCAGTATGAAACATGACCTATCAGGCCATCTGGAATCACTATTTAACCGCAGCCTCCAAATAGGCTTTGTGCCTAATAAATGAAGAATAGCACTTGCCATTCCTCTGCACAATGGTGGGCCATCTACAAACCTGAGAACTTACAGAACCATACGTCTTGCTGGTCTCATATGCAAAGTCATTGAAAGAATTATCATGGGAATGATCAATAATGACATAGGAAATCTCCAGTCACTGGACCCAACCAAATTTGGTTTTGTCCAATGCAGGTTATGCTTACTCAACCTGGTGGACTTCTTTGAGAAGGTCAGCAAATCAACGGATGAGTGCAAAATGGTTCACACTGCCTACCTTGACCTGGAAAAGGCATTTGACACTATACTCAACTCAGGTATTGTTGACAAACTCAAGAGGTTAGGTATAAAGCCTTATCACCCAGTGGATAGCTAGCTGGCTCACAGACAAGGCCCAGGAAGATAGAATTAAGGAGTCTACCCCTAGAAAGATGCCAGTCACAAGTGGACTGGTCCAGTGTCCGTTCCCTTTTTGCATTTACTTCTCTGAAGTCAAGGCCTATGTCAGGGGACTCTGTATGACCAAAGTTGCAGACGATTGCAAATTAGGAGCACTCATAGAATCCCTCACCAACACTAATGTTTCTATAAAGGGCTGACACAGACAAAAAACTTGTGTCAGAGCCATGGACTAAAATTAAGTGCCAAAAAATGCATAATAGTTTCCTCTGGAAAGTCATTCACCCCTGGTAACTATCATATTAGCAACACACCCCTTAGAGCTGACTCAGTAGTCAGGGGCTTAGGGACACACATAGACAGTAATCTATCCTTTGATCATCACATGCCTACAGTAGTGAGGAAATCATTCTATGTTGTGTAAAATTATTCTATGTTGTGCAACTTATAAACAAAAGTATGGCATCTAAGTCCAAGGAAGTCATTGTTCCACTGTATTCGGCATTCAACAGATCTATCATTGAGTACAGTGCCTCCTTTGGTATGTACCGAACCAGGTATATCCAACAGTTGGAACACCCACAGAGGTTCCTCAGCAAAAGAATACAGGCCATCTGTAAAATGTCCTGTCCAGACCACCTGAAGGCCCTATCCCTGAATTCTCCATAGTACAGGCTGTTGAGGAAAAATCTATGGCTCCTGGCATACAGGGCATTGTCAGACTCCACCCTGATGGACCTCCTGCATATCAGCAAAACAAACAGCACCAACATTACTCATTCTAAAGACTTAAACCTTGCCTGTGATATAAATAGGACCTGCTGGAGAGACAGGTAAGTATCCCAGAGATGACCCCATCTCTGGAGCAGGCTCTCCATCCATGTGAAGCAGAGTTTCTCCTTAGCAAGTGTAACTTGGAAAGTTGGATGGGGAACAGGGAATTCATCCCTGTCCTGGCACCTATGTCTCAGATGGGTACAGGCAGCCTGTAAATGGTTCATCTCCCAGGTCCCTGCTTGTAAATGTTTTATCTCTCAAGCCCCTGCTTACACTTATCAAGGGTAACAGAACTTGTCAGAGATTTGGGATGCATGGCTAGGCTTAAAAAGCCTCCAGTGGTCATTAGCCTAGTACACACCTATGAAAATCTATGGATGCACTTCAAAATATTGAAATACAAATACATCAAATGAAAAAAAACATCAATCCAAAAGAAATGGAAAACAAAACAATTAAAATAAATCAAAAACAGATCTTATGTTTTTTTACAGGGGGTATGCCCCCTGCACCCCCTGCTAATTACATATATCAACTTCAAGATTGCTTTACAGTGACAGAAGGGCAAATTCCCCAGTCCCCACTATTTGCAATCTCACACAGAACTGCAAAAGCGATCAAATGAGGTTTGATCTCATCTGCTGGCAAAAAAAAAAAAAAAATAGTTTTATGGACTGTTTTCTTGTATGTGTATATACATACAGATAGATAGATAGATAGATTAGATAGATAGATGTAAATAGATTCTACATTTATCTATATATATATATATATATATATATATATATATAAACCACTACCACCCCAACAAAAATACTATATTTTCAAAAAATGTATGAGTTTTTAGTGATGCTGAATTTTCAATCAGTTATGAACAAGAAATTGCTTCTCAGTCATTCATGTCATTACTGATTAAAGGAAAAGCATAAGAAACACTTCTCAAAAGAAATCAGAAAGCCAAAATGCATTTTTTTTCTTAAATTGTTAGGTAAATCATTGCTCAGGGCATGACCTTCATGTATCATTTGTACTGAGAACACTGCTTACATCAAGGGAGAACCTGAAAAATCGTCAACTAGGAGTGGTGCTCGACCCCAGTTAAGAAATGCATGCATGCATAAATAAATTAATTAATTTAAAAAAATTCAACTCACCCTAAGACAATCTGTACAGCGATATTTATACTTAAAACTGGCACAATTTAGCCTTTAGCCCCAATAACAACCTTCCTAACAGCAAATGCAGACTTATTTAACTAATGCTGCAAATATAGCATTATTAAAGTAATCCCCTCTACAAAAAAAAGAATATCACCTTAAACATTACATTTAAATCAGTAAGCATGCAGTCAATAAAAAAATCTATTAGAGAAGTGAGTTAAAAATACTGTCTGTAGAATGTCTAACTTTTCAGACTAGGTAAAAAAGCTCTCATGAGAACAATAACTTATTTAATAAGCAGAGGTCTAAGAGAAAGCTTTGTTTCCATGGTTTTGAAACATCTGTTTTTATACCAATTTATAAAAAGGGGCATCAAAACATTAATAAATAAAAGACCTACAATCTTATTTTTCCCTCATCACACAAATGTTAAAAAAGTATATATGCAACTACTAAATGATTTAAAGAATAAGGCTATCAGATATGCATCATGACTTTTGGCTCAACCACGGAGTTGACAGCATGTCTTTCTGTCGGTTAAATGCCATCATTAAAGAGCTTAACAAAGGTAGGTATTTTGGCACAATGGTCTTGACTTTTCAAAGTCTTTCAAGACCACCAACTACTCAGGCTAAATACTCAGGCTTACATAATTACACATTCCTCATTTCAAGGGATATTTACAAAATAGATCACAGTCTGCTAAAATAGACATTTTTTGTCCACAAAAATGACCTTGCATTTTACAAGATTTTATTCTATGAACATTAACTTTCTTTGTCTTTGTCAATGAGATCAGGGAACACTTTGGAAACCGAAAAATAATTCAATACATCATGTCACTCAAGACATGACTTCCAACAAGTCGGTCAAACTTTCAAAAAGAGGTTTCCTGTCTGAAACATAGCTTCCATCACTAAAATGTGGAGAACTACCCCTCACAATGTGGAGCACTTACAGCATGGTTATTAACTTAAGCAGAGTAAACAGGTTCATAGGTTTGTAGGTAGGTACTACGTTAGCTGCCCTCATGGGCCATTTTAAGCCTAGAAAGTTTCCCTTTTTGTGCTCAAAATAACCAATCCCATTAGGTTATAGACTGGCCTTATTCATCACATGGTTGTTAAGTATATATTACCCCTAATGAGAATGAATGGACTCATATCATATCGTACCAATTTGAGTGGAACCATGCATGCGATAAATCATTTAGAAGCTGTCTCTGTCCTAGGGTAAATTTTTTGTTTCCAATCCATACATCTAAGTTGTGCTTGAATACGGAGGGGAAGGAACTTTGTTTTATGTGAATAGGGTGGCTAAGTTGTTCTAGAGCAGCGGTATCCTCTGTGAGATATACCTGTCCCTCCATGCTGTTCTACTGATGTTGCTGAAAAGGTTTAGATCCCTAAACTGTGTATTTATGATGCCATTTGACTTGCTGATGTGCAGTAAATCCAGCAGTAATACATTGGAGGATTCCTTTTAATGCCAGAACAGGCCACCTCTTAGCAGTCTGTAGGATACTGAGTATAGTGGCAGGGCTTTGAGTCAGTCCATGAAGGACATGTTGTTTAGGCCTTGTATACCTTCATTGAAAGTTGTGCATCAGGGCTGGTAACTCGGCACGTAAAAATCAACTACCAAATCAGTAGCAGACCGGAGTTCCGCTGTGGCGACCCCTAACAGGGAAAAGCCGAAAGAATCAACATCCTTTTAGTAAGGTATATTTCCGAGTGTTCCAGTGGTTGCATGTGTCTGGACAGATGTCAAAAGGGGTATTGTATTCAATGACTGGTATGATGAGGGTCGAGTAAAGGGGACAATGACATCCCTAAATCTAGACACAATCCCTTTGTTTATAAGCTGTGCAATATCAAATGACTTTCTTACAACAATGGACACATGTTGGTCAAACAATGGATCACTGTCAAGATAAGTTCCCATAACCCAAACAACTGGGTCAACTCTTAAGGATGTATTGTAAATGTGGTAGTTCCCTGAGGTAGATGACTTCTCAAAGGATACAGTAATGCATTTTTGGCATTGAGTTTCAGTCCAAGATTTTGGAACCAGTTATATATTTGGAACAAACCTTCCTGCAATATGGCTAAGTCATTTGGGGATTTACTGACTGCTCCTAGCTTGCAGTCATTTGCAAACTTAGTCAGCCACAGCCCTTTATTGCCTTTTACCCCCCTCTCACCACCTAAATGGCCAATCTCAATACCGGAAGACTGCCAAATTCCGGTAATAATGGCTGCACAGGTAAAAGTCGCACTCTCCAAAGCTAAGAATACAGCATCCATGGGACCAGATGACATCCCGGGCTGTGTACTACATGAACTACAAAATTAACTGGCACCTCACCTAAGTGTCATGTTTAATCATACCCTCACCTCAGGCTTCGTGCCCACTGAGTGGTGCACAGCTACAGTTATCCCACTCCACAAGGGGGGATACACCTTGGATCCCAGGAACTACTACCCCATCAGTCTGACGAGCCTGGTCTGCAAGGCCATGAAACGTATTAGCATGGAACTTATAAACAAAGACATTGGCAACTTTAAAACACTGGACCCCACCCAGTTTGGGTTTGTGAAGGGCCGATCTTGTCTCCTGAACCTTATTGACTTCTTCAAATCAGTCTCCAGAGCCATGGACGAGGGTAAGGTAGTCCACACAGCCTATCTGGACCTCGCCAAGGCCTTTGACACCATCCCCCACTTTGGAATCACAGATAAACTTACTAAGCTGGGCATTAATCCCTACGTCACTCGATGGGTTGCCAACTGGCTTACTGACAGAACTCACACTGTAAAAATAGCTGACTCCAAATCCAGCTCCAAACAAGTGACAAGTGGAGTACCTTAGGGTTCAGTCCTGGGACCTCTCTTGTTTGGCATCTACTTCTCTGAAGTACAGGCCAACACTAAGGGATTCTGGCTAACAAAGTCTGCAGATGACTGCAAACTGGGAGCCATTATCGAATCCCCAAATGATGTGGATACTCTACAAAAGGGCCTTACAGAAACAGATGCTTGATGCCAGAGCCATGGGCTCAAGCTCATTGCCAAGAAATGAATAGTTACCCCCTTTGGGAAAAACCATGTACCCGTGAATTATCACATAGGTGGCAGTACACTAAACACCGAAAGTTTGATAAGAGACTTAGGGACACAGGTGGACAGTGGTCTCACCTTCAATAACCACATCGCCACAACAGTCAGGAACTCCTTCTATGTGGCACACCTCATCACTAAGGGCTTTTCATCCAGAAAAAAGGAGATCATTGTCCCACTGTACTCATCCCTCATTAGACCCATTATAGAATACAGCGCCCCATTTGGTATGTACCTCTCAAGACATCTGCAACACCTGGAAAGGCCGAAGAAATACCTCACTAAAAGAATCACAGGCCTAAAGCAGATGCCCTATGCTGACCACCTTAAAAAACTCCAGCTATACTCTGTCACATATCGTCTACTCTGAGGCGATCTCTGCTTAACATACAAGGCCATGTCAAACCCAGAGCTGTTAGACATGCTACACTTAAAGAAATCCCAATCCCTCAGAGCCACACACTCCAGGGATCTAAATCTTGTCATCACAATAAACAAAACATGCTGGAGGGATAGGTTCCTGACCCAGAGACTCCCCAGACTCTGGCATAGACTGCCCATACATGTCAAGCAGAGCACCTCTTTGGCCCTCTTCAAAAGGAACCTTGATAATTGGATGGGAGCAGGAAATTCACCTCAGGGATCATGTCAGTCGCCCTGCTAGACAGGGGTCCAGGGAAGTAAATAGTGTGGGAAGAAATAGCCAGGGAATTGTTATGGCTAGGCTTGTATAGGCCATAAAGCCGATAGCCTAGTACCAACCTATGAACCTATAAAAGTAGATACCAAACAGGAGTGGTCCCAGCACAGAACTCTGTGGGACTTCACTGGTGAGTGGTCTCTTTGCGGAGGTAATTTCCTCTGTTTTGATTATCTGCATCCTATCTGTGAGACGGATGGCAATCCAGCAGGTGACATGGGGGGTTATTGCCAGTTTATTTATCTTTTCTATTATGCCTGAGTGGGGAATTGTGTCAAAAGCTTTGGCCAGGTCAAGTTATGCAGTGTGCACCATTTTGCCTTCATCCATTGCCTTGGAGACCTTTTCAAAAAATCCACTAGGCTGAGTAAGCATGACCTGCCCTTGATGAATCTAAACTGAGATGGGTTCCGTATTTGTAGGTTCCCTACATTCTGATTGATTAATTCAGTGATAAATCTTTCTATGGCTTTGCATATGAGGCTGGTCAGACTTATGAGTCTGTAAATTGCCTGGGTCTGTGGAAGGTCCTCCCTTATGCAGGAGAAAGATTGTAGCTGTTCTCCATTCACTTGGCACAAAACCTGTAATGAGGCTGAGATTAAACAGTGTTGTTAGGGTTGTGGTTAAATCATGTTTCATGCTATTTAAGATGTATCCAGGGATATTGTCAGGACCCATCGATACAATATTTTTAGCTTTTGACAGCACTTTTAGGACTTAGTCTTATGTGATAGCTGGAGGCGAGCCAGTTTCAGGTATATCTTGAGGGACAGCCAGAAGCGAGAGAGAGAGGGGTAAAGTTAAAGCTAAATTTATTGGCCAGTGGGTTCACAATAACTTTAGCCTCAATGTAGGTAACATCATTCACAATCAGCTCAGTGCATTGCTGAGTTGTGCTTTTGAGATTATTAACATAACTAAAAAATGCATTGTGATTGTCTTTGGCTTAGGTAGCTATTTTAGCCTCAAACTTGGCTATGGTGGATTTTATTAAGCTTCTGAGTTGTTTATTTCAGTGAAAAGGGCTTCAGCATTCTGGGAATTACTCTTCTTTCTTTTGGTCAAAATTCTTTTCCTTTTATTATAAAGCTTGTTGATATTATGGTTCCACCATGTGGGTTTGTTTCTAGGGGTTGCCCAACACTTGTTCCTACAGGGTACAGCTGCATCTATGCAGCTGTTTACAAGCTGGTATAGTGTGGTCATATACATTTCTGTGCATTCTGTTGAGTTACCCTTGTTTGGTGGGATCTGAAGCTTGCTAATATATCACTTAGGAGTATTATTTATTTATTTTATTTATTTATTTTCATTTGTTTACTGGGAAATTCCAACTGGACACAGGTCCTTTTTAAGTGGAGACCCGGGGAGAAAAGCTCCACAAGTAAAAAATGAGCAAACATACAAGAGTAATTGAGTTTACAGTAAAGAACAAAACATACAATAAATACAGAGCAATAGGTACTTGTAACAAATTGAAAAATCAGTAATAAAGAAACATAAGTAACTAGTAGACATAGACTAGGAATATCTGACTAGAGACCGAGAGTCAAAGTCGAGGAAGGCTGAAAAGCAAGTAGTACTTAAGGTCTAACATGCTCAGTAGCAGATAATAAAAAAATCAGACCTATATTATTTGGGATAGGATTTTTTTTTTTTTTTTAAGTCGGGATTGGAGCAAGGACAGAGCCAGTGCATTTTTAGGTGAGACTTGAGTGCAGTCTTGAAGTGACTGCTTGATGGTAACATGGTCATAGAGGAGGGGAGGTTGTTCCACAGTTTGGATATGGGCAGGGCAGGACCATAACAACCAAAGTAGTAGGTAGTTTGTCTTTAAGAAATTTCTAAAGGTACTTGGATAGAAGGGATCTCTGGTTTTAGATTTATTTTGAATGACGCTACTTTACAGTCAGACCTAACAAGTGATGAAGATATGCAAGGGATGGTGCAAGATGCCCCCATATTAATGAGGATATGGACAAGATCCAAGATGTTACTTCCCCTAGTGGGTACTCTAATTGTTCCCAGGCCTTTGCATTGACAAAGTCCAGAAATCTCTGTGTTTGCGTACTAGTGGTGGTGTAGGTTTCCTGTTCTATAGCTAGATAGTTTAGATCACCCAGAAAAATGGTATTGGGTTTAATGCTAACTGATTCTAGTTCCTGTAGATAGGCATTGTGGCTTTATTTTGACACAGAGGGAGTTCTACAGTTAGCTATTATATGGTATGGGACTTTTCTCATGATTATTTGGACATGAAGAAGCTCTAGTGCTTCATGCTGACTTACCAGCCTTGATGTGAGCCTGTTCTAGATGTAAACTGAGACACCTCCACCTTTTTTCCCCTCCTGCGCAGTAGCTGGTCTAAACATGTAGAAAGTGTTATAGCCCTGCACAGTTGGAGTGCTCACTGCTATTTTAAACCACGCCAGTCACTACACAGATGTCAATGTCTTTCAGGGTGAGAAGGGCTTGTAGGAAGTGGAGTTTCTTGTTCAGTCTTCTAGCATTGATCAGTAACACGTTCATATTTTCCTTTGCTTGTTTGTCATGTTGGTAGGTTTATCGGGTTGGCATTGCCTAAAAAAGCATTATGGGGGTGAGCAATATCTTTGCCAATAATCAAGACCCTGAGGGGACAGATGCAGGCTACCCCTGGCAAAGCACTGTGGTCTGTTGCTCATATTCTCCCAGGCTGACAAATACTGGACCCCCTTTGAATGACACTAAAAACTAAGCCAATTATTGAAGTCAATTATTTTTTGCTCATGTCGTGACATCATACTTGGAGAAACTAGAATGCTGCTCAGTTCTAAGATCAATCTTGCCTTGGAGACACAGTCTGAGAGCTTCATCATATCTCTCAATATAGTCTGGGGAGGTACAACTCAAGTACACCTCAAGTCATTGACACTGGCATGAATTGTGATAGAGTCAAATGGTAGTTGTTAAATGACTTGAGTGCATTTGTGATTTGATGGATCCTGGCATCAGACAAGCAGCCATCACTTTTTCCTTGCTCAGCCTGGTAAGAGGTGCATCTGTATGTCTTACAATGGAGTCTCCTATAATAAGAAGGTTTGGTTGGGTCAATGTCTGCCTTATGGACTCAGCATCTGTGAATTTGAGAGTCCTTGTGCTATGGAAGACGTATGTTGTGTGTGCTTTGTACCCGTGTTGTATTTTGGAGGTTTAGGTAAATTAATCTTTAGAACCTCAGCATATGATGGATTATCTGTATTGTGATGGCCTAGCAGAGGTGTGATGTTTAGACGGCTGATGATTTTGGTGTCTGAAATTTTTTTCCTACAAGGTTGTTATATATGTACATCTCTCACACACTGTGTTATGCTGTTTGAGTAATAGAAAATCATCAGACAGCATGAGACAGTTCTTACACCGTCTCAAGAGACCCATCTCAATCAGGCTGGCTAGAGAATTTATGGGGAAGTGCTGGTCCATGATACCGACAGGAATGATTCTGGGGTCAGGGGTAACTACAACTGTTTGGAATGTGGTTTTAAAAAAAATGTTTTGGTGGACTTGTTGCTAAGTATTTAAATTCCAGTACAAAACAACTTGCATGGAAACTTTCTTCTACCACCAGCAAGAACCAGTAAACTAATTATAGCAAAAAAAAAAAAAAAAGACTGATACTAAATATTTTTTTAGCCTGGTAGTTTAAGGGGAGAGACTTTGTAAGCTGATACCTATGTGCTTATTGTCAAAACTCAAAAGACAATAAACAAGGAGAGGGAGGGACTTATGTTGTCAAATTATCATAAGGGGCAGGCAACAACAGATACACTGGGTTTAAGAACACACCTACAACAAGTGAGTGAGAGGAAAAAACAATTATTATACCATGACCCCCCATTAATATTCCAAAATGTGCACGCTGATTGGCCAGCGTGCACATTGTAAATCGACTTATACTAATGGAAAAAGGTCCGGTCGCCCGGACTTTTTCCATTAGTATAAGTCTCTTTTAAAACACTGTCTCGCTATGTTAAAAAAGTTTAACAGGAGATCTCCGTTGCTTTTTTTAAAGCTGTCTCACTATGTTAAACTCCTTTAACATAGCGACACAGTGTGTAAAAAGCAACGGAGATCTTGCTTTCTCCGTTGCTTTTTTTTTAAACCTGTCTCGCTATGTTAAGTGGGTTTAACATAGCGAGACAGCTTTAAAATAAGCAACGGAGATCTCCGTTGCTTATTTTAAAGCTGTCTCGCTATGTTAAACCCATTTAACATAGCGAGACAGGTTTAAAATAAAAAAAGCAACGGAGAAAGCAAGATATCCATTTCTTTTTACTGTTTCGCTATGTTAAATGGGTTAAACACGGACATCTCCTTTGCTTATTTTAAAGCTGTCTCGCTATGTTAAACCCATTTAACATAGCGAAACAGTAAAAAGCAACGGAGACCTTCCTTTCGCCATTGCTTTTGGCCACAGCTCTGATGTACTGCGTAGGCATGCGCAGTACATCAGAACTGCCGTGGATACCAGACAGCTGCGGAAGGGCAGCAAAGAGGCATTATACAATGCCATTATTTAAGAAAAGTAATTATTTCTTTTCTTAAATAATGTCATAGTATAATAGCAATAACCCACTTCTGGGTGTGGGTAATGCGGGATTTACCCACAGTTGTCTTTGTTTGGTCCCTTGGGCTTTGCCCTCGGGACCAAACCACGCCAACCGTGGGTAAATCCCGCATTACCCACACCCAGGCGTGGGTTATTGCTATAGTCCCTTATCTCTATAGCTGACTGGCCTGGAACTGCCTTAATACAAAGACAAGTCCTGAACTAGCCTAACATTCACCCAGTACATAAGAAAGGAACTAGGGTTTAATGCCAACAGTCAGACGACTTAAGACAGCAAACAGGCAGTGCAGCTATGTACTGGAATTGCTAATGTATGCTTAAAGTAGGTACACACTGTTAAAATGAATTTAAAATCAGATCAAGAAATGAAAACATTTAATTTTCTTTCTCTATGTAATGGATCATTACATTATATTAATTTTAATAAATTAATATGATTCATTATTATTCAGTATAATTTACCATGAGTACTGGTTAGAAATTTGTAATGTGTGTCAAACATTTTCAATGTAGAACATTGAATTTTTAAGACTGGGAATGAGGAACATTCCTCATGATGAGGAGAAGTTGAGAGGTATTGTCTGAAACATGATGCAGAAGTCTTATGTAATGTTTAAATAATAACACAACTAAAGGTGGCACAAAAGCATGACAAATAGCCCTCCTGCCTTACAGGTGGAGGTTCAACGGTTCAATTCTTGACTTGGGTGGCTTCCGTGCTGAATCTGCATTTTCTTCCTGTATCTCAGGTTGCTCCTGTGTGTGTGTGTGTGTGTGTGTGTGTGTGTGTGTGTGTGTATGTGTGGTGTGTGTGTGTGTGTGTGTGTGTGTGTGTGTGTGTGTGTGTCTGCATTCTGGGATAGACCAGCACTTTCTCTGTACATAATAGGGTTTCAATGCACCTGTATGTTGCTTGAATAGGCTTCAGTGTTTATATATGACCTTGCAAAATGATAAAGCAAATTATCAGAAATTAAATTAAATTAAAAAATAAATAAAATTTGTGTTATTGCCTCCAAAGCAGTCATGTCACCTGAGTAATGCACTCCCTCTATATCATTATATTAGAAAGCTTGTACCTACGACAAAAGCAGACTCTTTTAAATATCTTAGCATTTCATATTGATTCCAACCTGAAGTTTGCAGATCATATGGAATGCACTGCAAAAAAAGTCCGTCACTTACAGGTGCTTATATTGAGTATGTCAGTATTTAGATGACATTGTCTAAATAAAGCTAGCCAACACAATTTTACTACCTTCCTTCCAGGATCAGCACGATACACTGACATCTCCAATAATCTGTACAAAGTTGCCTGAAAATATCTTGAGTTTACAACCATACTATGATGTATCTCTTTAAAAAAATACAAAAGACTAAATATAATCATTGTCATTATTCTTCATCATCATCATCATCAGTCCCCTTTTTCCCATTTTTCTACAAGGGGATTGAGGTGTCACATCAAGTGTAACAATATTTCTCAGTTCAGAGTCACTATTCTACCTTTTCCCGTGGTCATGCTCGACTGTCACAGGTCTCGTCTCACACAATCTATTAATCTCTTTACTGGATGATCTTTTTCATCTTGCCTTCTTCTTGTCTTTCCCAAAACGTCTTCACCAGATTGTCCTCTGGTTTGCTCACGTGTCCAAACCACCATAATCTGTCCTCTTCAACCTTTTCTACAACTGGAGCTACTTTGACTCTGCTCTTACTTCATGTCTTCATCTGTCAGACTATGCACATCCCACCACCCATCTCAGGCACTTCACCTCCATCACCTCTATCTCCCTCAACTGCTCTGCCTTCACTGCCCATGTTTCTGTACCATACAGTAGCACTGGTCAAATCACTGTTACTTTTCAGCTTTTTTGGCATTCTTCTGTCAAAGATTGCCCTTAATATGCTGTGCCCATTCGATTCAGCCCCTCTGATTCTAGCTTTGGGCTCCTCATTCAGACTTGCATTAGTCTGCACCACCCCTCTGAGATATGTGAATCTGTTAAACTATTTTCCTTTCTATCTCAGTTTTCATCTTCTTTTTATTTCCCCCATTTGCTGCCATGACAACTGTCATGTCTATATTAAACTTCATCCCATGTGCATTCAGTTGTCTATTCCATTCCCCTATCATTTATTTATTTACTAACATTTGATTACCAGGAAAGTCCGACTGGGTAGGAGCCCATTTTCAGTGGTGACCCAAGCAGAAAAGCTCCAAAGCTTTTCATTTGCTAAAGTTTTTGTTCAGAGTCTGCATGGGATGCCACATTATCTGCATACAGTAGCTTTGTTAATCTGTCCCCTCCACCCTGTTTGCTAATGCAGTCCATCACTAGTATGGACAGCAGTGGGGTCTGAGCTGAACCCTGATGCACACCAACTCCCAGTGGAAACTACTGTGCGAGTCCAAACATTGTTTGTACTTGTGTCATTGAATCCTTGTACATAGCCTGCACTAATTCTATCACTTTTTGCAGGAATTCGAACCTTCATAGGACTGCCCAAATCAGCTTTCATATGCTTTTTCCAAGTTTAGGAAAGGACAGTTGGAATCTTTCTTTACTTCTAGTTTCTTCTCAAATGTCTGTCTCACTGCAAACATCAGGTCAGTTGTGCTGCACCCTGATCTGAATCCAAAGTGCTCACCTCCCGTCTTACTTTCTACTAGTTTGCTCATTCATTTATCACAGACCCCCTCCAGTACTTTCATGCAGTGTGAGAGGAGTTTGATACCTCTGTACTTCCCACAGTTATGAATGTCCCCTTTGTTCTTGTATATTGGCACTAAGATGTTTATTCTGCAGTCAGCTAGGATACCCCTTTCTCTCCATACTGCTATGCATCTCCTCCAGAGGCATTTCATCTGTTACCTACTCAACATCGTAACCATATTTGTCATGACATTATCTGAGCTCGCCACTTTCCCTGACTTCATTTTCCAAAATGTTCTTATTTCTTCTAAGGTGGACTCTTCTTTTTCTTTAATTGTAGACTGTGTCTGGGACAATACAGCTTCTGCAAGGTTTTCTTCATTCAGAAGCTGCCGGAACAACAACTTCCATCTACCTTAGATGTCTTGTGGGCTGGTGAGCAGCTTATTGATGACATTCCTAATGAAGAGTGTCCCTTCAGAACCCACACCATCAACACCCACACATAGCAACACTAAACCCACATATGTGGAGGCACTTAACATTAACCTGCCCAAGCAACAAGGACCTCCAAAGCTGAAATGCAAACAAACACCAGTCACAACCAAAGTGACACATAGCTCACAACACCAGTGTTCCACCCAACAACAGCCCCTAAGGCAAGACAACATATCCAACACTTTAGTCATAGGTGACTCTGTAGTCAGGCACACTGATGTCCCACTCACCAGGATGAACAAGGAGAAAATTACAGTCAGCTGCCTGTTGGGTGCCAGAAACTGCCACATAGGTTCATAGGTAGGTACTAGGCTATCAGCCCAAGGGCCTAAATAAACCTAGCCAACAAGGTTCCCTGGCTTATGTCACCCAAGAATGTTAATTTCCTGAGCCCCAGTCGAGTAGAGCCACAGAAGTGGTCCCTGGGGTGTATTTCCTATTTCCCATCCACTTATCAAGATTTGTCTTGAAGAGTACTAATGAGGAACTTTCCTTGACATAGATGGGTAGCTTGTTCCAGAATATAGAAAGTCTGTGGGACAGGATTCTATCCCTCCAGCTTGTCCTGTTTATTGTCGTGACAAGGTTTAGGTCCCTAGAGCATGTAGCTCAGAGGGATTGGGATTTCTTAAGGTGTAGCATATCCAACAGCTCTGGGTTTAACATAGCTTTATATGTTAGGCAGAGATCTCCTCGGAGTAGGTGATATGCTACAGAGTAAAGCTGGAGTTTTTTGAGACAATCAGTGTAGGGCATCTGTTTGAGGCCTGTAATCCTCTTTGTGAGGTACTTCTGTGGCCTTTCCAGCTGCTGCAGATGTCTTGTGAGGTACATTCCAAAAGGAGCGTTGTACTCTAGAATGGGTCTAATGATTGCCGAGCAGAGGGGAACAATGACCTCTTTTTTCTTGGATGAGAACCCTTTTGTGATGAGGTGTGCCACATAGAAGGATTTTCTGACTACTGTGGAGATGTGATTATCAAAGGAGAGACTACTGTCCACCTGGGTCCCAAGGTCTCATCACACATTCAGTGTTAAGTAGACTGCTGCCTATGTGGTAGTTCATGGGTACAGAGTTTTTACCAAAGGGGATGGCAATGCACTTTTTGACACTGAGCTTGTGGCCATGCCTCTGACACCAGGCATCTGTCTCAGTGAGGCCCTTCTGTAGCATGTCCACATCATTTGGGGACTCGACTATGGCTCCTAGTTTGCAGTCATCTGTGAACTTCATTAGCCAGAGGCCTTCTGTGTTAGCCTGTACTTCAGAGAAGTAGATGCCAAACAGGAGAGGTCCCAGGACTGAACCCTGTGGTATTCCACGTCACTGGTTTGAAGTCAGATTTGGAGTCTGCAACTTTTACAGTGTGGGTTCTGTCAGTGAGCCAGTTGGCAACCCATCTTGTGATGTCAGGATGTATACCGAGTTTAGTGAGTTTAGCTATAATTCCAGAATGGGGGATGGTGTCAAAAGCCTTGGTGAGGTCAAGATAGGCTGTGTGAACCACCTTACCCTCGTCTATGGCTTTGGTGACTGCCTCAAAGAGGTCGATCAGGTTCAGAAGGCATGATCTGCCTTTCACAAACCCAAACTGGGTGGGGTCTAGAGTTTGGAGGTTACTAATGTCTTTTTTTTATGAGTTCCATGATGATATGTTCCATGGCCTTGCAGACCAGCCTCATCAGGCTAATAGGGCGATACTTCCCAGGATCATTGGTGGCTCCCCATTTGTGTAGTAAGATAACTGTTGCTGTGTGCCATTCAGTGGGCACAAAGCCTGATGTGAGACTATGACTGAAAATGGTGCTTAGGTGTGGAGTCCATTTGTTCTGAAGTTCATGTAAAACGGAGCCTGGGATGTTATCTGGTCCCATGGATGCTGTGTTTTTGGTTTTAGAGAGTGCAGCTTTTACCTGCATAGATGTGATTACAGGGACTCTGCATTCTTTCTGTATAGCTATGGGCCCTTTAGGGGGTGAGGGGGGGTAAAGTTAGCACTGAACCTATCTGCCAGGATGTTGGCAATATCAGTTGGTTCTGTAATTTCCGTGTCATTGTGCTGTAACTCAGAGCAGATCTGGGTGTTGCCATTGAGATTCTTGACATAGCTATAGAATGCTTTGTGGTTGCCCTTAGAATCAGTGGCAATTTTGTTTTCATAGCTAGCTTTGGAGGATCTTATAAAGGATCTCAGCTTCTTATTGAGGCTGACCAGGGAGCTCCTCCACTCATGGCATTTTACTGTCTTTTGCAACAGTTTCTTCCTTCTGTTGTAAAGCTTGTTTATGGCAGGGGACAACCAGATTGGCTTCCTTTTTTGTAGGATAGCATCTTGGTTCTGTTTGGGATAGCATGATCCATGCACTCGTGTAAGTTCTTATAGAATTCATTTGTGTAGGATTCAGCAGTCGTAACTGTATTGTCCATCTGCATGGGTGTCATGAAGTTCACCACTTCTGGCTTAAGAAGC
The DNA here is from genome assembly GCF_019279795.1 of Protopterus annectens. Taxonomy (NCBI): domain Eukaryota; kingdom Metazoa; phylum Chordata; order Ceratodontiformes; family Protopteridae; genus Protopterus; species Protopterus annectens. The sequence goes on along the minus strand of NC_056733.1, from coordinate 869,172,022 downwards.
ATGAAGTTGGCTTTGGAGAATTTTTTACCATGGTTTTCTTAATGGTGGGTGGGGACAGGATGCGGATATCTAGGGTGATTAGCTTATGGCTGGATCTGACCAACGAGGAGTTGATTTCAGGTGTGGAACACCGGTCATTCATGTAGGTAATGACTAGGTCTAGGATATTGTTGCTCCTGGTGGGACTGTGGATAAGTTGATCCAGGGCATTGGAATTTACGAATTCCAGAAAGGCGTTGAGCGAAGGAGTTGGTACATAAGTAGTTTTCCCAGTTAATGGTGGGGTAGTTGAAATCGCCCATTATTAGGGTGTTTGGTTGAACCCTAATATTTTCCAGTATATCAAGAAAAGAGGAGTGTGAATCCTGGGGCATGGTGGGGGATCTGGGATTTGGATTGCAGTTTTGCCCAGAGTTAGTTGCAGTTGGATAACCTTGGATGCATTATGTTGCAAAACTAGACTGAAGGTGTGGATATCCTTAATGAATATGGACACACCTGCGCCTTTGGTGTTCTGGTCCAGGATAGATGGCCGAAAAGTGTGGTATGAGTTATAGCCTGCTAATGTAGGGGTGGTCTCTAGAGCCTTGAACCAAGTCTCAGTCACTGCACAAATATCGATGTTGTACATTTTAAGGAGTGACTCGAGTGAGTGCATTTTGAGATTTAGACTTCTAGCATTGAGTAGCATTACCCTCAGTTTTTTTTTGCCTGTTCCTGTTATGGTGGTGAATTTGTCATTTGAACCTTGCCTAAAAAAGGCACTATAAGGGCAGAAAGAGCCTTAGCCAATATGCGGAATCCCAGGGGCAACAGGTGCAGGCCATCTCTGGCAAAGCATCGTGGTCTGTTGACCATGTCATCCCAGGCAGACGGATACTGGATCCCCTTAGAATGACAAAAGAAGCTTAGCCAATTGTTAAAGTCAATCATTTTGTCCTTGTACTGTGGTATCATTCTGGGCAATGGCAGGATGCTACTCAGGGCTAGGGTCATACTTGCCTGGGCTACAAGATCGGAGAGCTCTTCCATGTCTCTTTTCATGTAGTCCAGGGTGGTACGTCTCAGGTCATTCACACCAACATGAACAAAAACAGAGTCATATTTGTACTTGTTGTGGAGTGACCTGAGTTATGTGGCGGATCCTGGCACCCGACATACAGCTAACCATAACCTTCTTCTTGTTTAGCCTGGTGAGTGGGACATCAGTGTGCCTGACCATAGAGTCACCTATGACAAGTGTGTTGGGTACGTTGGCTTGCCTTATGGGCTGTGGTTTATTGGCACACTGAGTCTGTGGGCTATGCGTCATTTGGGTTGTGTTGAGGGGTGGAGGTTGCTTGTGTTTCTGCTTTGGATGTCTCTGTTGCTTGAGCAGATTATTATTGAGAGCCTCTGTGAATGTTTTTGTGTTTCTATGTGTGGATTTTGGTGGTGTAGGTTTAGTGGGACTATGTGATGAGTGTGGTGTGGTGCAATTGTTTACCTTCTCCTCTTGACTGTCAAGTTCAGTCTTGGTTGGAGAGATCTTTACCTTCAGTTTGGCTAGAAAAGTGTATCTCTCAAAGGTTGTGGTGTTGGGTGGTAGGAGGAGAGGGTTGTCTGTGTACATGAGGCAATTGCTACATTGCCTCAAGATGCCCAGATTCATCAGATAGACAGGAGAGAACACTGAGAGCTGACCCTTGGACATGCCTGAATAAAAAAATACTTTCCTCTAGACAAGTGAGGAAAGTGAGTATAAGAGCTGTTTTTCTCTAAGCAAGTGAGGAAATTAAGTACAAAAACTGTTTTCCTCTAGGTAAAGAGAAAGGTCACGTTCTGTAGTAATTTGTAGCTTATTTACTGCTAACAGCAAGTATGAACAAGTGCTGAGCACGAATAAGCAAATTCAAGTGCTAAAATTAAGAATCTGTACCCGGATCTTGTGGTAGATAGGCTATCTAGTGCTTACCACTCCCACTGATAAGCTAGAATGCTTCCCTCCAACACAGAAAGGCTTGGGGGCTCAGAAGCTTCCAAAGTGCCCTGGATACAACAAATCTGTATCTGGGCTAAACCAGTTACAGGAACAGGAAAGGTGGGAAACAAGCACAAACACAGGCTTTTAAACCAGAAAGTTGAAAGAGATGGAAAAACTGCCCAAATGGCTAGAAGGCTTCCCTCCAACACAGAAAGGCTTGGGGGGCTCAGAAGCTTACAAGCAGTCCTGGATACAGAAAATCTGTATCTGGACTAGACTAGTTACAGGAAAGGTGGGGAATGAGCGCAAACATGGGCTTTTAAACCAGAAGGTTGAAAGAGATGGAAAAACTGTCCAAATGGCCAATAAACTAAAATTTCTGGGCCAGAAACCACTCTTGTGGTAGATAGGCTACATAGTGCTTACCAATCCCACTGATAAGCTAGAAGGTTTCCCTCCAGCACAGAAAGGCTTTAGGAGCTCAAATGCTTACAAACAGTCCTGGTTACAGCAAATCTGTATCTGGACTAAACTAGTTACAAGAAAGGCAGAAAACAAGCTTAGAATTGTTTTTTTTTTGGAAAGTGGAAAGGGAGAAAGGAGAAACAGAAGATAATTCAAAATTAAGGACCTAAGTGGCTTCCCTTCACAAATGTTCTCTCTGTATTAGGTAGAATGAGCTAGTGGCACTAGACTGAAATAGAGCTGGGATAGGTTCATAGGTTCATAGGTTCATAGGTTTATACTAGGCTATCTGCCCTAAGGCATTTATAAGCCTAGCCCAAATTTTTGTGGCTTACGCCACCCCTTATATGAAAAAATACTGTGCCCATTAGTTTGTTGTGCCTCTGTCCAGCAGTGACACAGAGATGATTCCCGGGGTAAACCTACGATCTCCCATCCACAGGTCTATAGAGCTGAACAGATGGGACTGGTAGGAGTGTCTTAAGTCAAAATATAATCTCATTGCACTCGGTTGAGTGAGCAAATGAGACAGACCCAGGAGGAGTGTTCAAACACAAATTTACAGGAGGGGCGAGCAATTCCAAAATCACCAAGATTAATACCAGAACAAGAACTGGGAGGGGGGAACTAACTGCAGAGACAGAGTGAGACCACAGTATTCTATGAAACAATTAAATAGAAAATAAATAACTACAGAGAAATACAGACCAATGAAACAATTAAATATACAAAAAAATAAAATAAAATGCAGTACAATCTTTAACACTGCAAGTTTATACTTAACTCAGCTAGTAATGCAGTTGATTGTAGGTATGTAGCAGAAGCCGAACAACTCAGATAATGAGCAGTAATAAATTCAAAGATATGTGACTAACACTTATAAATACACAGAAACCCTCTAGGCTAAGATTTTAACACTAAATATCAATGAAGTTAAACACAATAGCCCCCTCTAACTGCAGAGACAGAGAGACCACAGTATTCTATGAAACAATTAAATAGAAAAAATAAATAACTACAGAGAGACACAGACCAATGAAACAATTAAATACACAGAAAAATAAAATAAAATGCAGTATATTCTTTAACACTGCAAGTTTGTACTTAACTCAGCTAGTAATGCAGTTGATTGTAGGTATGTAGCAGAAGCCAAACAACTCATACATTGAGCAGTAATAAATTCAAAAATATGTGACTGGCGCTTATAAATACACAGAAACCCTCTAGGCTGAGTTTAACACTGAATATCAATGAAGTGAAACACAATAGCCCCCACTAACTGCAGAAACAGAGAGAGACCACAGTATTCTATGAAACAATTAAATAGAAATATAAATAACTACAGAGAGACACAGACCAATGAAACAATTAAATACACAGAAAAATAAAATGCAGTACAATCTTTAACACTGCAAGATTGTACTTAACTCAGCTAGTAATGCAGTTGTTTGTAGCAGAAGCCAAACAACTCCGACATTGAGCAGTAATAAATTCAAATATATGTAACTAACATTTATAAATACATAGAAACCCTCTAGGCTGAGTTTAACATTGAATATCAATGAAGTGAAACACAATAGCCCCCACTAACTGCAGAGACAGACAGAGACCACAGTATTCTATGAAACAATTAAATAGAAAAATAAATAACTACAGAGAGACACAGACCAATGAAACAATTAAATACACAAAAATAAAATAAAATGCAGTACAATCTTTAACACTGCAAGTTTGTACTTAACTCAGTTAGTAATGCAGTTGATTGTAGGTATGTAGCAGAAGCCAAACAATTCAGATATTGAGCATTAATAAATTCAAAGATATGTGACTAACACTTATAAATACACAAAAACCCTCTAGGCTAAGAGTTTAACACTGAATATCAATGAAGTGAAAAACAATAGCCCCCGCTAACTGCAGAGACAGAGAGAGACCACAGTATTCTATGAAACAATTAAATAGAAAAATAAATAACTACAGAGAGACACAGACCAATGAAACAAATACATAGAAAAATAAAATAAAATGCAGTACAATCTTTAACACTGCAAGTTTGTACTTAACTCAGCTAGTAATGCAGTTGATTGTAGGTATGTAACAGAATCCAAACAACTCTGATTTTGAGCAGTAATAAATTCAAAGATATGTGACTAACACTTATAAATACACAGAAACCCTCTAGGCTAAGAGTTTAACACTGAATATCAATGAAGTGAAACACAATAGCCCCCACTAACTGCAGAGACAGAGAGAGAGGACAGTATTCTATGAAACAATTAAATAGAAAAATAAATAACTATAGAGAGGCACAGACCAATGAAACAATTAAATACACAGAAAAATAAAATAAAATGCAGAGGGGGGTTGGGAGGATGGCCTAATGGTTAAGGTGTTTGCCTTACAAACACAAGGTACAGGGTTTGAATCTCACAGGGGATAATTGGCTAGGCTTAAAATGGCTTGCAAGGCAGTTAGCCTAGTACTAATCTATGAATCTATGAATCTATGAAAACCTTTAATACTGCAAGTCTGTAATTAACTCAGCTAGTAATGCAATTAGGCATGCACTCAAGTCACTCCACAAGTACAAATATGACTCTGTCATTGTCCATGTTAGAGTGAATGACTTGAGACACCTCCCTGGACTACATGAAAAGAGACATGGAAGAGCTCTGGAATCATGTGGCACAGGCAGGTATGATCCTAGCCCTGAGTAGCATCCTGCCTTCGCCCAAAATGATACCACAGTATAAGGACAAAATAACTGATTTCAATAACTGGCTAAGCTTCTGGTGTCATTCAAAGGGGATACAGTATCTGCCTGGGACGACATGATCGACAAACCATGATGCATTGTCAGAGATGATCTGCACCTGTTGCCCCTAGGATTCAGGTTACTGGCTAAAGCTCTTGCCACCCCTATAGTGCCTTTTTTAGGCAAGGTTCAAAGGACAAAACCACTACCATAACAGATACAAGCATGCAAAATCTGAAGGTAATGCTACTCAATGCTAGAAGTCTAAACCTCACAATGCACTCTCTTGAGACACTCCTAAAAATGGAGAACATCGATATCTGTGCAGTAACTGAGACCTGGTTCAAGGCTCCAAAGAGCACCCCTGCAATACCAGGCTACAACTTTTACCACATGTTTCATTCACCAAACCAAGACCGAAACACTAAAGGTAGAGGAGTGTCCATATTCACCAAGGATATTCACACCTGCAGGCTAACTGCCCAACACAATGCATCTGAAATTCTCCAGGTGCAACTAACACAAGGTAAGACTGCAATCTAAATTGTAGCTTGCTACAGATCCCCCACCATGCCCCAAGATTCTCACTACACCTTTCTAAACATACTGGAAAATATTAAGATACAACCAAACACCCTAATACTGGGTGATTTCAACTACCCTGCCATTAACTGGGAAAACAACTTGGGTACCAACACCTTTTCCCCAACGTTTCTTGGAATTCATAAATTCCAATGCTCTGGATCAACTAATCCATTGTCCCACCAAGGGCTCCAATATCCTAGACCTGGTCATTACCAACATGGGAGATAGATGCGTCACACCAGTGGTCACCCTCTCATGGGTCAGGTCTGACCATAAGCTAATCACCCTTGACATCCACATCCCACCCCCACCCCCCAGTAAGGAAGCCTCCATAAAAAACGTCTCCAAAGCCAACTTCATGCTACTCAAGTCAGAAGCGACAAACTTCATGACACCTATGCAAATGGGAGCTGAAAGTTCGACTGCTGAATCCTACACTAAGGCACTGTATGAGCACATCCATGCATGAATCGTGCCATCCCAAATAGAACCAAGATGCTCTCCTCCAAAAAATGGAAGCCAATCTGGTGGTCCCCTGCCATAAACAAACTATACAACAGAAGGAAGAAACTGTTGCAGAAAAGAGGAAAATCCCAGGATGCAAAAAACTCCCTTACCAGCCTCAGTGAAAAGCTGAGATCCCTCATAACATCCTCCAAAGTTTGTTACGAAAATAAAATTGCCAAAGATTCCAAAGACAACCACAAGGCATTCTATAGTTATGTCACAAATCTAAATGGCAATGCTCAGATCTGCTCTTAGCTACAACAAAATGGCATTAAATATACTGATCCCAAGGATATTGCCAGTATCCTGGCAGATTGATTTAGTGCCAACTTCACCCCCTCTTACCACCTAAAGGGCCCATCTCAATACCAAAAGATCGCCAAATTCCAGTAATCACGGACACACAGGTAGAAACCACACTCTCCAAAGCTAAGAATACAGCATCCATGAGACCAGATGACATCCTGGGCTGTGTACTACCTGAACTACAAAATGAACTGGCACCTCACCTAAGTGTCATGTTTAATTATAGCCTCACCTCAGGCTTCATGCTCACTGAGTGGCGCACAGCTATAGTTATCCCACTCCACAAGGGGAGATCCATCTTGGATCCCAGGAACTACCGTCCCATCAGTCTGACAAGCCTGATCTGCAAGGGCATGGAACTTATAAACAAATAGTGCACATCAAAATAACTTCCCCTGCACGGAAGCAATTGCACGGCAAAGGCAAATACAGATTCCAAAAAGAAAAGAAGCCAGCAACTGTGAGCTGTGAAACTAATTTAATTAGTTAAGCATATAAGGAACCACAAAATAAACAAGAACAGACCAGTTTCGGCTTTGGTTTTTACCAAGCCTTCATCAGTGTAAATCACTCAGCCTATGTTGAATAACATCTCTCAGACGGATCTTATCAGTCTACAAGAACTTATTGACAACAAAGAATTAGTTATTTCTGCTGACAAAGGTGGTGCATTTGTTGTTATGAATTAGACTGATTATGAAACTGAGGCCCATAGACAACTGGATGATGCCAGATATTATACTAAAATGCCTTTAGATCCGACATACATGTTTAAACAGCAAATAGATGCATTTTTGAATTCAGCATTGGAGAATGGCATTATTACATCTAACACTTTAAACCATTTGACCATTACAGATCCGGTTAGTCAATACATCTATTTTTTACCCAAAATTCACAAAGATCCTTTGCATCCACCAGGTAGACCAATTGTGGCAGGAAATGGTTCTCTCACCGAACCTCTTTCTCAGTTCTTAACTAAATATCTCAAACCTTTGTTAAAATGGGTAAGATCTAGAATCCAAGACACTACAGAATTTCTGGGCATCATTAATGACATGCAAATCGAAGATGATTGGTGGTTATGCACCCTGGATGTCAGTTCATTATATACCGATATACCACATTGGGCTGGATTAGATGCAATTGAATACTGGCTATATAAATCACAAATGTACAAACCCGGTTTTAACACATTTCTTATATGTCTGACTGAACATGTTCTCACTAAAAATTTATTTTTTTATGGGAAACAGTGTTACCACCAACTCAGAGGTACTGCCATGGGAGCATCTTTTGCCCCAATTTATGCAGATTTATATATGGCATATATTGAGGAACAAATGATATATGATGACACACACACAATCTCTTCTTGCCAGAGATTGACATTTGGCGTAGATACTTGGATGATTGTTGGATGGTGTGGAGGTCTGATATTGAATACCTGAAGGAATTTGTTGAATATCTGAATGACAACAAATGGGGTCTACATTTTACCATAAATTTTGATCAATACAAGATCACTTATTTGGATGTCTTGATAACTAGAAATGTAGACAATACCCTTAGTACACAAGTCTTCAGAAAATATCCAAAATATAACACCTTACTCCACGCATCCAGCTTTCATCCAAAACATATAGCCAAAAATATCCCAAAGTCACAATTCATTAGAATGAGATGCATTTGTTCAGAATATAATACCTTTAAGGTTTTTCGTCAGGATTTAATTGACAGGTTTAAGGATAGGGGTTACAGCATGGGTTATGTCATCACTGCCAGCAATCATGCATCACAACTCAAATGGGATGATCTCCTCAGATACAAAAATAAACCAGAGAGAGACCAAAACTTTCTACGATTTACCACCACTTATGGTAGAAATACCAACAAACTAATAGATGTTATCAAACGACATTGGAATATTCTTTTAGCAGATACTTCCTTGTCCCAATACTTACCTGAAAAGTGTTTATTTTCATTCAGAAAAGGGAAAAATTTGGGTACCCATTGTAATCATTATAAGCATCATTCAGAATCCAGAAACTTACACATGATTCAAACCTCTATATCAGGGGACAAACTTGTGGGCTGTATGCCTTGTGGCCATTGCAGCAATTGTAAATATGTGTTGAAAACGAAACAATTTTCTAGTAACAACAGTCGCAATATATATGAGATAAAGTTTTTTGCAAACTGCAATACAGACTGGATAATATATATGGTCTCTTGCAGTTGTCATGCATTTTATATTGTTCAAACATCCAGACCTTTCAAATTACGCATTTCTGAACATCTTAGTGATGTTAGATGCAAACAGCCCAGTAATGCATTATATAAGCATACTCTTAAACAAGGTACAGCCAGATTTAACTTCACAATTATTGATAAAATAATCGGGGACAGAAGTAACAAATCAGGATGGCACAACAAATTGAATGCAAAAGAAAAGAAATGGATTGTTAAACTTGGTGCTTTATTTCAGCCTGGGATTAATGAATATTTATGAAAACATATATATGTATATTCATGAGCTCAACAATCATATTTTGTCATCAATTATTTTTCATTATATAAGAACTTCAAAATGGTTATGTAGATTTACACTGATGAAGGCTTGGTAAAAACCAAAGCCGAAACCGGTCTGTTCTTGTTTATTTTGTGGTTCCTTATATGCTTAACTAATTAAATTAGTTTCACAGCTCACAGTTGCTGGCTTCTTTCCTTTTTGGAACTTATAAACAAAGACATTGGACCCCACCCAGTTTGGGTTCGTGAAGGGCCGATCTTGTCTCCTGAACCTGATTGACTTCTTCAAATCAGTCTCCAGAGCTGTGGATGAGGGTAAGGCGGTCCACACAGCCTATCTGGACCTCCCCAAGGCCTTCGACACCATCCCCCACTCTAGAATCATAGATAAACTTACTAAACTGGGTATAAATCCCTACGTCACTCGATGGGTTGACAACTGACTTACTGACAGAGCCCAGACTGCAAAAGTAGCAGACTCCAAATCCAGCTTCAGACAAGTGACAAGCGGTGTACCTCAGGGTTTAGTCCCGGGACCGCTCTTGTTTGGCATCTACTTCTCTGAAGTACAGGCCAGAACTAAGGGACTCTGGCTAACAAAGTTCACAGATGACTGCAAACTGGGAGCCATTACTGAATCCCCAAATGATGTGGATATTCTACAAAAGGGCCTTACAGAAACAGATGCTTGGTGCCAGAGCCATGGGCTCAAGCTTAATGCCAAGAAATGCATATTTATCCCCTTTGGGAAAAAAAACATGTACCCATGAATTACCACATAGGTGACAGTACACTAAACACTGAAAGGGTGATGAGAGACTTAGGGACACAGGAGGGCAGTGGTCTCACCTTCGATAACCACATTGCCACAACAGTCAGGAAATCCTTCTATGTGGCACACCTCATCACTAAGGGTTTTTCATCTGGAAAAAAGGAGGTCATTGTCCCACTGTACTCATCCGTCATTAGACCCATTATAGAGTACAATGCCCCATTTGGTATGTACCTCTCAAGATATCTGCAACAGCTGGAAAGGCCGCAGAAATAACTCACTAAAAGAATCACAGGCGTAAAGCAGATGGCCTATGCTGACCATCTAAAAAAACTCCAACTATACTCTGTGGAATATCGTCTACTCAGAGGCGATCTCTGCTTAACATACAAGGCCATGTCAAACCCAGTGCTGTTGGACACACTACACTTAAAGAAATCCCAATCCCTCAGAGCCACATGCTCCAGGGATCTAAACCTGATCATCGCAATGAACAAAACATGCTGGAGGGATAGGTTCCTGACCCAGGGACTCCCCATACTCTGGAATAGACTGCCCATACATGTCAAGCAGAGTGCCTCCTTGGCTGTCTTCAAAAGGAACCTTGACGATTGGATGGGAGATAGAAAATTCACCCCAGGGATCACGTCAGTCACCCTGCTAGACAGAGGTCCAGGGAAGCAAATATTGTGGGAAGGAATATCCAGGGAATTGTTATGGCTAGGCTTGTATAGGACCTAGGGCCAATACCCTTGTACCAACCTATGAACCTATGATGACTGTCTTCTTTATCATTCTGTCTTTGGCATGCAACTTGATAGAGTTTCTTTGTGCCATCTGTTGAGTCACTTTGCAGAAGCTGGTAGAGTGCCTCTCAAGTCTTTTCTTTGTTAGTAAGACTGCTCTCAAGTAATCCCTGTTATCATGGTCTGTCTTTTCTATCTTCTACTTTTTCCAGCACTGCTTCTTTTTTTTGATACCTTCCCAGACTTCTGTATTCCACCCCCGACTTTCCTCATGTACCTTATTTGCAGACCTGGCTCAGGTGCATGTCCGCACACATTTTGTTTTCAGGTGCTGCCATTCTTCTTTAAGTCCACTTATCTCCTCTTCCTGACGTGCTAGAGCCCTGAGTATTTCCTTCAACTGTTGTGTTTCTCTCTAGTCAATTTCCAGGTCTTCAGCCTGGTGTCTCTTGACCTAAGACCATTCTTTGATCACTGCTTGCAGCTGATTGTGGCAACCAGCGGTTTATACCATGGGCCGACTGCTTCAGGGGGGTGAGTTTATAGTCTCTTTTCGCCAGACAAATGCAGGACAGCAACAGTCTTCACCTTGAACAAAGGTAGAGCACCAACAGCTACAGGTACTTATAGACCTATAAGCCTGACCAGCCTCACTTCTAAGGCTATGAAAAGAATCATTATGGAATTAAATAAGGATACAGGTAACCGTCAAACTTTCAACTCAAGCCAGTTTGGCTTTAAGGAAAGATCCTGTCTATTTAACCTGGTTGAATTCTTTGAGAAGGTTACTGAAGCAATGAATGAGTGAAAGTCAGTACACACTGTATAATTAGACGTTGTAAAGGCATTCAACACCATCCCACAATTAGGCATCATAGATGGAAACTATTTAAAATGTTGTGACCCGCTAGAGTGAGTCCCAAAACATAGGGAATAAATGGGGGAAAAACAGACTTGCTTATACTAAGTCTGAGATGGCTATTTCTCAGAATATTCCCTTTTCTCCAAGGCATGGCAATCTCAGAGGTGATTTATACAAGTTATTTTTTTTTTGGGGGGGGGAGTGGCGTTCGACGTTTATTCTTTTCCTCCATTTTTATAGATTCTTTCCACATTTCAAGTGCCATCATTTCAATAGCGAGCCATTGTACATAAATCATAGGTAAACTCTCCTATCTAAATATAAATTCTTATGCAACTCACTGGATACCAAATTGGCTCACAAATAGAACCCAATAAATCAGGGTGGGTGGCTCTACCTCCTCCAAAAGGCATGTCACTAGTGTTCTACCCCCACGGTTCAGTCCCTGGACCTGTCTTATTTGTCATTTTCTTCTCAGACATCAAAGCAAATTTTAAGAGTTTACAGCTGACCAGATCTGTAGATGACTACAAACTTGGTCCAACCATAAACTCCCCAGAGGGTATCAAAATTATTCAAGGGGGCCTTTCCCAAACAAATAGCTGGTATCAAAAACATGGACTAAAACTAGATGCCAAGAAATATATAATTGTAACCTTTGGCAAGTATGGCTTCCCTTCTAACTATCACATTGACAACACACCCTGAAAGCTAATTTAGTATTTAGGGATCTGGGAACTTATGTCAACAATGAATTGTCCTTTGATCAGCACATATCCACTATTGTAAGGAAATCCTTCATCTCACAACTTACATTTAAAGGTATGGTCTCTAGATCTAGGGAAGTATTCATTCCACTCTACTCTTATCAGGCCAGTTATTGAATATAATGCCCAGTTCAGTATGAACCTGTCCAAACAGTTGTCACATCTTAATCAACTACAACACTTTCTCACTAGAACTGTCAAGGGCCTAAACCAGAAAAACTCTTCAGACCATCTCAAAGCCTTGTCCCTCTTCTTGGTATGATACAGGCTACTAACAGCCGACCACTGACTCGCATATACAGTCTCAGCAGGCCCTTTTCTGTCAGTCCTATTACACATTTCCAAATCCAATGGAAGCATGAACACTCACTCTATGCATCTCAAACTCTTTTGCAACAAAAAGTAGAACGTGTTGGGTGGCTAGGTATGTATCACAGAGTAGATCTCTCCTATGGCACCATCTTACACTCCACATAAAGTGAGGTACTTCTCTTACTCTGTTCAAATGTAATTTGGATGAATGAATGGGAAACCACAAATTCATTCCTGGTTTAGTATCCGTGTCCTTCATGGATAGGGACAACAATTAAATATTCAAACATATCCTAGTTCTGCCCATCTCTGTATTATTATCCCTCTAATCTGGCAATATAGCAAAACACTGGAACAAACTCCCACCCCCCATCACAGCCGCAGCTTCTATACTTGAATTTAAAAAGTCCTTAAAATCACATTTGTTGCGCTCAAAGCTCTGCAAATGTGACATCACAGGTTAATACTAAGACCCTCCCATACTACTCTCTTTCTCCTTTTTATGTGACCATCAATTACACTTTCACCCCACTTCTCTCCTTTCATTTCTTATATAATTACATCTATCCATGTCTCATCCTTGTTTATCCTTTGACAGCTTCTAAAATGTAAAAGATACTTTGTAGAGAAACTAAGATTGCTAATTCCTGATGCTATTATATACATTTTGTTATATGATAAATATTGCCACTACTCATTTTTATTTGACTGTGTGAACTAAACTGTAAACTATTATTGTTTATGTAAATGTTATTTGTGGAGCTTTTCTCCCCGGGCCTCTGCTGAAAAAGGACCCATGTCCAGTCGGACTTTCCCAGTAACCAAATGTAAAATAATAATAGAATAATAATTTGTACGCAAAATATGAGTCAAAAACTACCATGGAAATGTTAGGCTATACTTCTTAAGATCCTCACAAATCAAAGCCTAGAAAGTACCTACATACCAATGAGGCTATACACATATTCACAGAATAGACATTGCATTTGAACCAAATATTGTAGAAATGATGGAAGAAATTCAATGGGTGTACCCTTGATTGGAAAACAGACATGTATAAAAGCAAAAATGTGAAATGATTAAAACTAAGTAAAGGAGAATGAGGCATGAAATCATTCTGGAAGAGGATAAGGTTAGGAGTAAAATGACTTAATGGAGACGTAACAATTTTACCAAAGAAGAAGGCAGGGGAAGTCACAGTGACACCATTGAAGAATTCCGAGAACAAGCCAACTTGGCTGGCATGTACATTTTATCACTGACCATACTGCTAATGACCTTCATTCAAGAAGCCAACCAATGTACCAAAGAAAATTACCAGGGAGACAGAACTAAGCAGCCATTGACCTGCTCTTCCATCTAGGGGTAAAAAGTGTGGGTTACTTTTACTTTGAGATAGCCCACTGGTGGATATAAGTAGTGTGTCCGTGAGACTAAGGCATTCTGCTGTTTCAGTGCTTGCATACAGATGGATGTTGGGAGACTGTCAAGGAGTTGCATTCATCAGTACTGCTTTCAGCACCACTGGATGCCTGTTTCTCTTGTGATTAGGCACAGTTAAGGTACTTATCCCCCCCATGCACAGTTATTAAAGACTATCAGTTATTGTTACATGGGCTGTGGCAAATCAGACCACCAAAAAGAGATAACTACTGTAGGTGAGTGATGATAGTCTGGAGGAACGACAACAGGGAAATGTACAGGTGATGTGCCAGGGAAATGTACAGGTGATGTGCCAGGGAAATGTACAGGTGATGTGCCAGCTGAAACTGATCTAAAAGTCATTGATATATTAATGGTAGTGTAGACTAAGTAAAGAATACAGTGGTAGGGGGCTATAATGGCATAGCATCAGTGGGAATAAAGGAAAACAAGATACAAGGGAGGTAGTGATATTGTGCCTGAATAAGTAACAGGTGTGCAACGTAAGTTATGAACTTAACAAGTAATAGGTGTGCAATGTAAGTTATGAACTTAGTAAGTAATAAGTGTGCAATGTAAGTTATGAACTTAATAAGTAATGTGTGCAACATAAATTATGCACTTAAGCAATAGGTGTGCAACATACGTCGTGAACTTAATAAATAATAGGTGTGCAATATGAGTTATGAACTTAGTAAGAAATAGGTGTGCAACGTGAGTTATGAACTTAATAAGTAACAGGTGTGCAATGTAAGTTATGAACTTAATAAGGAATAGGTGTGCAACGTAAGTTAACTTAATAAGGAATAGGTGTGCAACGTACGTTATGAACTTAATAAGTAATGTGTGTAACAAACGTTATGAACTTAATAAGCAGTAAGTGTACAAAGTATATTATGAACTTAATAAGTAATAGGTGTGCAACATAAATTCTGAACTTAATAAGTAACAGGTGTGTAATGTAAGTTATGACCTTAATAAGTAATAGGTGTGCAACGTAAGCTATGAACTTAATAAGTAACAGCTGTGCAATGTAAGTTATGAACTTAATAAGAAATAGGTGTGCAACACGAGTTATGAACTTAATAAGTAATAGTGTGCAATGTATAAGTAATAGGTGTGCAATGTAAGTTATGAACTTAAGTAACAGGTGTGCAACGTGAGTTATGGACTTAATAAGTAATAGGTACGCAATGTAAGTTATGAACTTAATAAGTAACAGGTGTGCAACGTAAGTTATGAACTCCAGTATAAATACATACAGTAACTCTATGGTAACCATTACATTAAGCCATTATTAATTATAGTTGTAGTTTTCAGGAGTGGAAGCGCTTACAGGATCAGCATTTAATTTGTACTTCTTCTACAGTACCAGTGTTTGGCTCCATGCAGTTTTAGTCCATGTTTGGATTTGTTGTGGGATAGTTTACCTCTTCAGTCTAGAAAGAGTTTATTCCACAGGCTGGGCGGATAATGAGAGAAAAGTCTATCTCCATATTTATTTTTATTTTATTTAACATTTGTTTACAAGGATAGTCTGACTTGGAACAAAGCCAATTTTCAGTGGAGACCTGGGGAGAAACACTCCAGATGCATGTCTTTGTAACATGGGAGGAAACCGGAGCACCTGGGGGAAACTCACATGGATGCAGGGAGGGCATGTAGACTCTGCACAGAAGGCACCCTAGCCGAGAATCAAACCGGAGAACCTCTTGCTGTGAGGAGACAATGCAACTGCTGCACCACTGAGCCACCCAATTATTTACTTCTTTAGATTGTGGCAAATCGGTATCTTTGATCATACAGTATGTAAAGTATATCTTTTGTGCTTGCTATTTAGAGTGAGACATATGTAGAGTTATAAAGTAGTTTATGGGCAAAAGTAAGACAGGAGGAGTATTCCACCTTGTTATGGATTGTAGTTTGCAACATGTACTGATTTGCCCTCAAGCAAGCCTGTTTCACGGCTGATATTGAATAATCTCTGTAGGTGGTCTGACAAGTCATGTTTCAGAATGACCAGCAGTCAGCCCAGTATGTTGTCCAGCCCATAGAAGTAGTAGTTTTGGCCTTGGATATTGCCTTGATGACTTGTTCGGATTTTTGAGAGGGGTGTGGATGTAGGTATGTGATCAGGGGAATACAGGAGGGGAGAGAGAGGTGAAGTTTGAACTAAATTTGTCTGCAAGTAGATCAGTTATGTCCTATGGGACTAACTATCTGTTTTAGGAAATTACTAAGCTATTGGCCCTGAGGACCTTACAAACCTAGCCAAGAATTTAGCCCATGTTCCGAAAAGTCAGCACCCAATGCCCCTGTCCAGCAGGACACAGATGGAATTCCAGGGGTATATTACCTGTTCCCCATTCTGTTACCATCAGCTCTGAGGAATGCTGGAATTGTTTCTGAGATTTCTAACATAGTTAAAGAAGGCTCTGTGGTTATCCCTCACCTGGGTGGCATTTTTTTATCTCATGTCTGGTTTTGGTTGATTTGATCAGGGTCCAAAGTTCTTTGTTATGTTTAGCAAGAGTGTTATTGGCATTTTGAGAGTTAAATTTATTTTTGTGTGCAATGAGTTTTTTCTTTCATTACAGAGCCTGTTTATATTAAAGTTCCAGCATAGGGATTTATGTTTCAATTTAGCATTGCATTTTCTTCTGAGGGAAAGAGATGTGTCTAATGCAGCTATTTACATGCACATAGAATTTGGAGGTAATGGATTCCACATAAGCAGTGGGATCATCAAAATGGAAGGGGCTTTTGAATTTAGCCAGGTCATTAGTCAGTTTTAGTAGATTTGCTTTGGCATAATGTCTGAATAGTGCGATATTGGTAGATGCTTCAGGAATCAGTCTTAATGTGAATGTGATTGATTTGTGGTCTGACTTGACAAGGGACGACAAAACAATTTGGGAGGGGGAGCAAATCTGCCCTGTATTATTAAGGACCAAGTCAAGGATTATATCTGGTTCAGGTATAGACTAATTAGTCCAGAGATTTTGTATTGATAAAGGTCAGAAATTTCAGGGCATACTTGTTTAAGGATAAAGTCTCCCAGTTAATGGAGGGATACTTGGTCTCCTAGAAGAATAGTGTTTGGCTTAATACACAGGGACTCTATACTGGTTAGGTAGGCGGCATGGGTTGAGGGGGGACATAGAGAGGGGTCTATAATTAGCTATGACATGATAAGGGGGTTTGTTAATACTAAATTGGACATGGAGAAGTTCCAGCTCAATATCTTATCTAAACAACCTGGAATTGAAAAGGCTTTTTCAAAATATGGAGATGCTGCCACTGCCTTCATCTAATGGGGTTGGGCCGGAATATGTAGTAGGCACTGACACTGATGGGGAGCTCTCATGGGTCTTGAACCACATCTCTGTGACATCAAAACTGCAACAAGACTACTCAGTGATGTCCATTACAAATGCCCTATCAGAGACCAGCAGGAGCTAATGTCCCTCTGCTCCTTCTCTAACCAGGAGCTACTACATACAAAAAGTATACACCATACCACTGTGCTATGATGATAGATCAAACTGTTTATTATTGACAGGATATGAAAGTGCACTTGTTTTCTGAAAACCAGTGAAGCAATCACCCCACCCACCATACATACACCTATAGTCAGAGTTCAGAGACATTTGCATATTTTTACACTCCACTGTAGGACTGACATTTATTCCCCACACCAGTACTTAAAATTGAAATTATATTTTCTAGGCCTTCATCCTCAGCATGGAGGCAAAACCGAAAAGGGCAAACTAAAGCAGAATGGAAGCGTTACCCCCCCACACACACACACACACACACACACACATACAGACTTGTACAAATTATGACACAGAAAAAAATGCTATAATGAAGTCTATATGTGAACATGACAACTGTCCAATTGCAATTTCTGCAATTTTGCATGCTGTAAATCATTTGCACTGAAAGTCACTATCGGCAAACATTGACTTTTGCCCTTTTCCCAATATTGTGCAACAACAGAGTTAGTGTGTATACATTAAGAGTGTATTGGTGGGTTCCCTCACAAGGAGAGTGCAAACAAAGCTTTATTTCTGATTGCTGAAAGTGGTTTACACTTTAAAAGACATTGGGATTCAAAGAAATTACCTTCAGAGTGTCAGCATGAATCCAGCTATACAACTCCCCTATGACATACATTTTTAAGGCAGACGTTTGAACTCTACAAGCAACAGAAGCAAATGTAAAAAAAGAATCCTTACAGGGTTTAATAAGACAGAAAAAAAGTAGAATGAGTCAGTTGTCTTTTTATTTATGAAATATGTTTTAGTATACCCATTAGAAAGACTAATACAATAATACTGTGGGTAATGTAATCAAAGCTTTTTGCCTGTGAACAGCTATATGCCTCAAAACACAAACATTTTGCATCACAATCACATCATAGCCTCATTTGTGTGCTACAGAGACATATTACAATGCTGATAATTACATTGAGTACGCCGTGAGTGGAACCAGGGAAATGTTGAAATACTGCACTAAGTACTGCAAAGTTAAAAAAAAGTGCAACTACTTTAAACTAGCTTAAGGCAATGTAACTAATCTTTTACTATTTTCCACTGTCCCAATAAGAATCTTTATGAGACATTCACAATATTCTGCTCTTTTAACTAAAAACACAGCATACATCTTAATTGTACACTTAAAGTTCTTGATTTTCCCATGTCAGTGTCAGAACCTTTAATGGTGAAATACAAGGAGAGGTTTCTGAAGCAACAGACTGTGATGCAAATAAAGAAAATGTATGAGAGATGAAAAGAAACAGACTTTAACACCAAAAGAAAATATCACACTGTTGAAAATGTCTTCAGCAATAAAAAAGGTTTGGGCACACTAATTAGGAACTCTGTGGATCCAGATTCTGATGACAAATTAAAGTTATGCTCTGAAACCTAGAGATATTAGTGCCAAAACAGTGTCTTAGCTCTGTAACCCCAGTAACTGGGGATAAAGGCAAAAGCAGGTGAAGCACAGAGCCCACAAATCAGGGACACTGTCTATATATACTGCTACTATTAATGCAGAAATTTGATAGAATGAGCAAGATTTATAGAATAAAAATAGGTAAGTGGAATACCTGACACGATTTAGCAATGCAAACAGTGGCAGTGCTGTTTGGCATCGCGGCAACACACCCCTTTAACCCCTCCCCCATACACATATTGATTATAAGAAGATGCATTGTGATCACTTAATGGCAGCTTATAAACTGCCGTACTACCTTTTAAAAGTAGTAACTATTTTTTGGTACTTACGTATTAACGCAACCAGATTGTTCAGTTTCACAGTGGGCGATTTCTGTTTGTTTGTCGGGGCAAGAAATGTGGTCAAACTATGTACTGAAGTGTGTGCATGTCACAGAAGTGTGCGCTTTTACTTGTGGGTCACAAACAGATTAATTTAGTCCGGAGAAGATGCGTCTCTGGGATTTCCATGGTTCTGCAAAAGACGCATTCTCCCAGGACCCTGCAATCTCATTTCTGCTGTTTTCATATGCAGACTGAGGCAGAGGTTAAGCTGGTAACACTTCCAAATTACGTTACCTTTCTCTGATACTTCTTTATTTGTTGTTTATGCCCCCCCCCCCCAGTTACAACCAAATATTTGTTTTCTGCTGAAACCCCTTTGGATCTAACTGATTTGGTGCATAGTCAAGACCCACACTGACTTTCTTAAGTACACATTCTGTTACGCGACACCAAGTTATATGAATTGCTATAAATATTTTAAAACATAGGCAGATACACTAAGACTACAAGGATTTTGCAAATCAATGTCAGTGTCAACCAGTAATGAAGCCTTAATAGAAAGTATTGCGCGCATTTCGGAATGTTTAAAAGTCGTGAGTGTGACTGTTGAAGTTGCTAAACAGGGACTGCAGTTGAGCCTAAACAGGAAGAGGAATTTGGAGGTTATTCCCATTCCTGCTGTTTAACCACTGTGCTTTGAAAGTAGTCCGGAGTTTGAACACTCCTTTTCAGTCTGAAATGCACTCGTATGACAAAAGGTGTGCCAGTCATGAGCCCTTCAAAATCTGGTTGCGATAATATGTAAATACCCTATTTTTATATAGAAACCTAATAAGTCATCACTACCATTAAAAGAAAAGTAACATTTGACAGTCTTTGAGCTGTCAGTACTGCAATCACAAGGACTTGTATGATACCATTTGCAGTAATGATATAACCTGGTCATAAATCCTTACATGTTGGTATCCAGGACAGCTGCCCCCTCCGTTCTACACATCCTACAGATCTGACAGTAATCCTTATTCTAATGTCAAAAATAAAATCCCAGCATTTAGGTAGAACAGAATAAACTTCTGATGATAGATGCCCACACAAAGTATTGGAATATTTAGACATTTTCTAATACACTACCAGCTCACGCAGAATTCTTAAACCAAAGCAGGGGATAGTTCAATAGTACCTTATTTCCTAGAAAATAAGACATACTAGTTCTCTTCTTGTCTCTCCAAAAAATAATGGGTTCAAAGGTCAGGCCACTCTTTGCCCCTGCTCACTCAGCAGGCATAGGTTCCATTAGAGATCACTGGTGAAAAAGGACCCCCCCTTTCTCAGAGTGACCTCGCCAAGGCTAAGCAGGGGACAAATCAGTTTGAAATGGAAAGGATGCATAACTTTATGAAAAATCTCTGCGATACTATTAGTACTACCTTGCAAGTGCATTTTTCAAAAGACTAAAGAGCCCATATATTCTTTGAAACGATACAAAAACAAAAACTGATTTATAAAGGGACTTTGGAAGGCTGCTGTAGCAGATTTAGCACTGATGTCCTTCTGATCTAGACAGATACAGCCACTGAAAAGAAGCAACTCACTGTAACGCAAGGAGAACCTCTGCAGCAGCTTAGAGTTGCATAAATGGATTCACTATTAATCCACTCCCTCAGCAGAATAAAGCCTTCTGGGAGTAGCCCACCAATATTGTTTCAGCCTTCTGGGAGTAGCCCACCAATAGTGTTTCAGCCTTCTGGGAGTAGCCCACCAATAGACTTCCAGCCTTCTGGGAGAAGCCCACAAATAATGTTTTGGCTTTCTGGCTACTGTATTTGTAGGGGTTTGGCAGTCCTAAAGTGAGATATAGCTGGAGTACTGGACCCCCTCTATATAATGATAGACAAAGCAGCTGAGGGATCTTAATACTGTCCAGCCTCCAAGTGAAAAATGTGGATAGAATGATTGCTTAATTAATGGAAGCCGTTCTTCTTAGTTCTGTGGTTTACCTTACTCCCATGGAATAGTATTTGTACCTACAACTCATTCTCTGTTGTGGCTACAATTAGTCTTAATACTTTTACAGAAATGCTGTTTAGCTGCCAACAGGCTCAGACATGCCAACAAAACAGAGGTCCAATGATGAAAACAGCTACCCTTCCTTAGGTGGAGGAGTTGGTAGCTTCTTTGATAGCACATTTATCATCTACATTTATGTTGTGGCAGTAACATGGAAACTTGCCCATGTGCTAACAGAGTGTTGCTGAGCCTTGGAGCAGGGAGGGGGGTGTTCTCTTAGAAATGAGAGCTAGGCAACTTGAGTTGATATATTTAGTATTGCAAAGGTGTAGGAAACATTATTATTTGTAATCATCATCATCATCATAACATCATTTTTTCAATTTTTATTAGTGGGGTCAATGTTTCTGCCCAAAATGTACAGAAATGAATCCCTTTGAGGGGATATCTTCCAAAACCTTCTGAAGGTGTTCTTTAGGCATGTGGAGCTCCTAGTGGAAAATGGAGAGTGTGAAGGACTTATTTCTAGTTTCTGTGCCCACTGCACACAAAGAAAATTACCTTAGTCTGACTTCATCAGAGAATTCAGCAACTTATCCCCCAAATCTGGAAAAACGATGAACTTAAACCCTTTCCATAATAACCCAATGCCCAAAATGCACCCCACTTTTAACTAACTTTTATTCTACCCACCCTAGGTAAAAATCATTGAAAAAAAATGTATAAACACAGTTATCTGAATACATCCAACAATACTATCTTCTATGTCTAAAATGACATAGCCTCTGAGCAGGGCACAGCACATGACTGCACTTTGTAACCTAACAGATGACATACTGCTAAACACAGGCAAAGGCATCCTTAATGAAACACTTGTTACAGATGACTCTAAGGCTTGTGCCAAACAGACTAAAAATGGAATTAATACTGACATACTCCACTAGATTCAAAGCTTCCTCACAGACACTTCAAAGTCAAAACAGGATCTTCCCTTTCTGATCAAGTGCAACATTCAGGGGTCCCTCGGGAGTCTATCCCTGCCCCCTTTCTATTATATACTGCTAATAACAAACTCCCTTACAATCTCATTCACCTTATACACAGATACCATGGTCATCTTCAGATCTAGTCATAACCACAAAGATATTCAATCCCAAATTGAAACCAACCTGTACTTACTCCATGAGTGGTTAATGACTCACATATTAATACTTAACTCCTCCAAAAGGAAAACCATGCTGCCTGCTTAGAATTCCTGGTCTTTGAAATACCTGTCAGTTCAGACTTAACACCAAAATAGAAACAACTACCTATTACAAATAACTTGAGATCTGGCCCAAACCGATAACTTTCATTTCCACATTGAAAAAAAACTAGAAGCAAAAAATCCCGCTTCTTCTGGGCGAAAAAAAAAATCTCTTTACCTAGGTACCTCGGTCCTTTTAGCAGTCCGTCATACTAGTGGCATTCCTAGCTCTTTCAGCCTAGTTTCTAACATCTGTTGCCCACGTAAAAGCCTTCACTCATGGTGGTGTATTTCTGCCCTATAGTACCACGCAAAGTTAAATTGCGGCTGTCCCAAGAGCAGAAAAAGGCACAAAAGGAAGTATATTATCTACAACAGCCTGCCTTAATAAATAAAGCTGTATAGCTTCTAAGATTATTACTACTTTTAAATAAAATACGGACTCTCTCCTGGTCGTCCAGTCCGACTGCTGCTAAGGCCTTTACCCCAGCTTTTTTAACCCCACACACTCCTGCTTAATATTCCCTCCAACTGGCTTGCCTTTTAATTAGTGTATCTCTCCTGAATCTTCAACTGAGAAGATTTACAGTGAGCAATTTGGTACCAGCCGTAGTACTTACCTGATTGTTTTCTCTGTGCTTGCACGCTTATTCCTCAAGATCAGCCCACTCCGTTCGCCCTTCGCTTCGCTCGGGCTCACTCCGCTCCTCTACCCTACCCCACTCCCATCCCCACATCAAATAAATTTATACCTACACAAACCTCACCCCCAACAACTTCATCTGACCTCACTTCCTCTCCCTTAACTTGTTCTTACCTCACTTCCTCTCCCTTACCAACCTGTTCTGACCTCACTTCCTCTCCCCTAAATCCAACCTCTTCCACCTACCATCTAACCCCACTCACCTTACTTCAAAATACCTCTTCCCCTTACAACCCTACATCCATTCATACCCCACACCCATATAACCACTTACCCAAGTTTATAAAATGGCTCTCCTTCGCCCTTCTCCATATCACCTTACAATCACTGCATTATTAACTATACTCACAAATCTAACATCCTTCAATACACCTCACCTACCTCCCAGGACCTCACCAACTGACATACATTTCCCTACACTAACCTCCTATTCTAACATATCCTCCAACCTCATTCAACCCAACCCACTCTTACTCTTAAAACTTAAAATTTTTACTGATAATCACCACACCCCCTTCCCACTACCTATCAAGAATCAGTCTTACATGACATGAAAACAATCTACAGTAACACCCCCCACCCCTAAACTCTTTCTCTCCTTATGTGGAGATATTCACCCTAACCCTGGACCCAATCCGTCTACCCCCAACCTTGCCCATTCCCACAGATCACTAAACTTTACCACTATCAACCTCCAAAGTATTAGAAACAAAATTCCAGAATTCCATGCCTGAATATCCCATAGTAAACCAGATATACTTCCATCTACAGAAACTTGGCTAAAGCCATACATCAAGGACTCCGAATTCCTTCCACCTAGTTATTCCTGCCTTAGATCAGACAGACCCCGCAAAAAAGGAGGAAGCATTGCCCTGTTCTTCCCAAATGACCTTTCTGTTATCCCCTACTCATCTCCTATTCCTCATTTTTCAAATACCAAAATACTAATTACTTTTTTAAAACTTAATAACTGCAAAAGTATATGTATAACAACACTATACCTACCCCCAGGGAACAATACTCCGCTTCTCGAAGAAATGTTAGCTTGGATCTCCACTAACATTAACAATGAAACAATCATACTGGGAGATGTAAATATAAATTGGCTCAATCAACCAGTTTCATACCCCCCAGTATCAACCTCTATAACTTTACCCAATTAATCACAGAAATAACCAGACCAGCCAAAAACAATACTAGCAGCTCAGTCATAGACTGGATCCTAGTTTCTGACCCCAGCAAAGTCTCTGAAACAGGTACTCTTCCCTGCAATATCAGCGACCACCAACCAGCCTATGCCATACGTAAAACCTCCCAACTACCCAGCCAACATCACTACATAATGTGGAGAACCCTTACCAGTTTCAACCCACTACTTTTACCAACCATCTAAAATCTATTAACTCCATGTTGGTATGAATGACCTGAGACGTACGTCCCTGGACTACATGAAGAGAGACATGGAAGAGCTCTCTGATCTTGTAGCACAGGCAGGTATGACCCTAGCCCTGAGTAGCATTCTGCCATGACCCAGAATGATACCACATTACAAGGACAAACTGATTGACTTCAACAATTGGCTAAGCTTCTGGTGTCATTCTAAGGGGATCCAGTATCTGTCTGCTTGAGATGACATGGTTGATAGACCATGATGCTTTGCCAGAGATGGCCTGCAAGTGTTGCCCCTGGGATTCTGGATACTGGGTAAGGCTCTTGCCGCCCCTATAGTGCCTTTTTTAGGCAAGGTTCAAATGACAAATTCACCGCCATAACAGGAACAGGCAAGCAAAAACTGAGGGTAATGCTACTCAATGCTAGAAGTCTAAATCTCAAAACCACTCACTCGAGGCACTCCTTAAAATGGAGAACATCGATATCTGTGCAGTGACTGAGACCTGGTTCAAGGCTCCAGAGAGCACCCCTGCACTACCAGGCTATAACTCATACCACACCTTTCAGCCATGTAACCTGGACCAAAAAACCAAAGGCAGAGGTGTGTCCATATTCATTAAGGATAGCCACACCTCCACCCTCCACACCCCCTGCAAATTAAATATACCAAATCCAAGATTACACTACATTGAGGAAAAGGGTAATCATACCCACATCTGCTCGAAACGCCCAGTGAGGTACACATGTACAGGATTGCCAGATCCTGCCTCTCTTTGTACCACTCCAATTTTAGGGCAGAAGGCCAGTAGCATGGAAAGAAGGATGCCTGTTCCATTATGGGCATACACTGTGGCTTCCCAAGCCAGTGGATGGTAGCCCCTAACCATGCATGCAACAGAGTCTGCATGCATTGGTTAGACAGGCATGTGTGGTCTTTGCAGTGATACTAATGCATGTATCACCACAGGGTAGGGATTAGGGCTGGTAATACAAACTCCATCATAGCTGCCCATATGACAGCTGTGCTCTGGCTAGCTCTCAACTGATCAGGGTATGAAGGGATTCTGGTCAGTTCCACCTTAGAGGGAACAAATGGACATCCAAGGATGTTGCCTTTTAATACTCAGTAAGCATGGGGATTAAAAAGCATATAAAAGTTATTTGAGATGGAATAAGACAACAGTTCTGAAAGTCATAGAGACTCCAAAGACTGCAACCAGCAGACTCTCAGTGTACACGATTCTGCCTTACTATTCTAGGCTAGAACAACTTCTCACTCCTGCTGCACAGCAAAAGGAAATGGAATACCACTAGCTCAGCTAGAATACAATTCACCTATATTAGACAGTGCCACTATCAAAAACCTCAATAAACAACTTCTAATAGCTGCAAATTTATCTCTTTAGTCCCCAAATAGGAACACCACTGCAACATGCCCTCTAAAGATAAATAGCTACAACTAAAACAAAGGATCTAGCTTTTTACTGGCTTCACTCTCCAACTTCCAACTACTTAATTCTCATAATTAAAAGAAGGAGGAAGTAAATTCTATAAAAATAAATGCAGCGTTTGGAACAACTATTACAAAATATACAAGATGATGAATGACATACGTAGGTCTGTAATAGCTGAAGACTGAGACTGTGATGTAATGTACAACTTTAAAGAACAGTTTTGATGTCAAATGTGTGTGTGATGTATGAAGATAATGTAGAAATGTCACTGAACTTGTTTCTTTTCAATGGTTAATGTGACGACCATGCCCTGGCCCAGCAATCAAGGAGCCTCAATCCTCACCACTAACACCAGGGAGGTCGTCTCCTAGAAGAGGAAAGGATAACTAATACACACAGTAAAGTACAATTTCCCTTAAGTGCACACAGAGATCACAGTCAGTCTGGGGCTGGTTGCTCCCTTGCTCACCAGGTCCCCAATAAGACTCCCCACTGGCAGAGCTATAGGGTCCAGGTCTCAGCCTAACTGAGCAAGCTAAAAACTCCAGTACCCTCTCTGTCCAACCAGTGCTTCGTGTCCCTGCCAAGTAGCTGACACAACATGCACACACTTTGAGATAAGTATTTATTCAACTTCACAGACACTCCTTGGAAAGGCTGACACAGATTCAAACTGTGCCCCTTTACCCAGACTATACGGTAATAATTACTGCCACCACCCAGTTAATATCATCAGCTACGAAAAGGCCCTTAAAAGGGTGTCGAATTATTACTGTGCAATATTATTATCCAATGGTAATGTGACTATTCAGTCTAAGGCTTATTGGAAGGGCTTAGACAGTAAACTCTATAAATATATAATGTACTCTAAAGCATAATTTATCTCTACACAAACCAGCCACAGGTAGAAGGTTTTAAAAATATTTAATAAATAATTAAAACACAAGACAAAACTACTACACCACAGTTATCTAAGAGTTCACAGATCACACAGAAACTTAAAATAATACAGTAGGACATGTCTGATTTCTAAGAAAAATACCTAATTAATCTTTACTAGCTTTAACTATTCCTGCAAGAACTCACAGTGCTAAAATTTACTTGTGAGCACAAGGCAGAGTGCTGATAAGTTAGATGTCCAGATCAAAATGCTCTTTATCTCTCTCTCTCTCTCAGACATAGCTTATAAAACATCACTAACAAACATGTCTCTGGGTCCTCCCCAGATTACATCATTTTTGAAACTTAGGTTTTCCCAGTATTCATATTGCATCATCTTAACACCTGGTCTGAGTTCCCAGGCTAATAGAAACTCCATTTACATTACTCAGCAAGCTAACACCTGCACATGAGAATACAACACTAAAAGGCATTTCACATATACACTCTAGCAATTAGTCCTTAGTTAACATAATAGACAGAATGTCTTCAGCCAGCCTGACCAGAACCAACTTTAAAGATCAAAGAATGTCATAAAATAATTTCAAAAGACACATTTGAAAGGCTTGACTTAGTTTTTCTTTACAGCAAGGGGGCAATGTTGTAACAATCTTGAAGTTCACATTTTACAGTGTTTTTCTTTCATTTAAAAACACATGCCTGTATTTTACATTTATTTATACAAATGATAGAATTATGTTATTAAATTCTATTTGACTAGGCGGGCAGCCTTCACCTGCCTTTGTCCAATCTTCACAGTTAAAATTAAGAATGTGAAGTTGTTAAGACCACAAAGGAATGATTTGGTTTTGGAGCAGTAAAGGGAAGAGATTTACCTCTCTGTTTGTTAGCTAGATCTACCCCCCTTAAAGTTAACTGCTACCCCATGTCTGTAATCAACACCTTAAGCTTCCTCTGTCTATCCACACTAAACAGCTGACACTGAGCCTACTTTTCTCGGTCGCCTGTTTCAGCTCATAGCATGCTGCATATGACGTAATATCCTTACATTACTTTTCTGGGGAGAACTTTTTGGTGATTTAGAAATCACAGCAAACTTAATTTGGACAGTCTGTTTTTTTTTTTTTAACTCTCCTCCAAGAATAAAACCTTAAACTGGTTTGTTTGTTGTTTACATCTTAGGAGGGAGAGATTGGGTAAATGTATCAGTTAATTAACTGAATGCAGGAAAACTAATGAAGCTTCTAGTATGCTAAACTTCCTCTCTTACATCTCAGCTGTCCATATCTTTTGCAGAATTCCAGTTTTTGCCTTGTATTTTTGCTCTGTTTCCCATAAACTTTGTGGTTTTCTGGCAAATCACATAATGACATACATTTGAGTTTCAGACTTCGTAACCTTCAGAAAAATGCATGCCAAAAAAAAAATCATATTATTCTAGCAACATAAAGTTTATAAGATTAATATTTAAAATCTGTCCTATTTTTTAGCCTGTGCCCCCCCCCCCCTTATTTTAAGCTTTGCCCAGATTTCCTGCACTAAGATGTTGAGAAGTATGCTTTCTTTTTGTGTTTTTTGTCACAACTGATCTGAAGAATGGCAGGATATTTGAAAGCTGTAGATAGAGAGATTGAGTATCACATAGCCCTTTTATCTGCAAAGGCCCTTTATTTTGATTTTCACCTCTGAAAAGCAGACCAGGAACAAAAAGAAAAATCTCTGATCACACAGCATGAATACTTTGAATCTTCTGACAGCAGATAGGGGAAGCTCTTTATCATTGTAGTTTAACAAGTGGGAAATTATCTGTCTTAGTGTCCACTGGCTGGTGTAGTGGTGCAGCAGTTGTGTTGTTGCCTCACAGAGGTTCTCTGGTTTGATTCTCGGCTGGGGTGCCTTCTGTGCAGAGTCTGCATGTCTTCCCTGCATTTCTGTGGGTTTGCTCTGGTTTCTTCCCACATTACAAAGACATGCGTATGGAGCCTTTCTCCCAGGGCCTCTGCTGAAAATTGGGTACATTACCAGTCAGACTTTCCCATTAAATAAATAAATAAATAAATTTTGTTACTGACAGGAGGCTTCACTGAATTGCCTGCTTTTGTTTAGTTTTGTTAAAGAACCTTCAGAACCTTCAACCTTCTTGTAGTAACCTTACCATATTCACACTGTTGGTGCATTCCCATAGGCCAGCCATCGCCTCCTTTCAAGGTTATCCATTTGTGATTTCTGATGTCTAATTGTAGCTTGCTATTCACTTTTGCCTGCCTGGACTCCCTGATGCTGGGCAAACATGATGGAAGAGGCCAGCTCCAGAAATTGCATTTTAGTGGTCCAATATTTAATGTCTTCCCTGTTTTGTTAGGTTGATTGCTTCAGCTGGACAGTATTTGTAACTACTTTCATAATTAAAGTAGTGAGGTGATCCAGTTTATTCACAAGAACTGCCACTGCCATTGGGAGTTCACTAAAGAGGTAAACTTTGGCAGCTGACATAAGGGCATAATTAATAAGGCAGCTGATGGAGTTTGAGTTCTGGGCTATATACCTGATATAAGGCCCTGCTACTTCTACTATGTTTAGTCTGAGCACCTGTGATTTTGTCACACTATATAAATAAGCCTCTTATAATTTTTGGTGGTAACGGAGAATTCTAGTCTGCACCAGTGTTTTTGCATAGCTCTCAGAATGTTACAGCAGTTGCATAACCTCTAGGAGCTGCTGCGTAATATCTTGGCAACAGCTCTCAACTTCTTTGCTCAATAAGCAGGAGCAAAGCTAAAAACAATGAGTAGAAAACCCATTATTGTTACTCATACATCTCTCAAGTGACCTCATTTTGAGTCTTAAAAAGTCCATATTCCTCACTGTTCCACATTAGAAGAGCATATTACGAATTCAGTGTTAGAAATTTTTCTAATTAATGAGAAGGACAGCCAAGAGATATGCACAGCAATGATGAAAAGCATTTTACTTTTAATTAGTGGTAGTAACAGTTTCAAGTGATAACAGAGAGCACTGGACTTTGCGTAACCATGTCACTTGATATTCCGGAATTGCACTTACGCACAGTCTGGTGTTCTTCATTGTCGCTTAACTTTCAGCTTCAGGCCCAGGAGGCCAATAATCCAGTGCTAGCTGTCAAGGTCCCATTAGCAGATCCATCAGACGTGTTACTTTATGAAGTGTCTCAGGAACACTACATAGCTGAGTAAAATTATATTATAACATGTCATGAAGGGACTTTTTAACCAAAAAGTTAATCATTTACTGATATTTTTTGCTTTGATGCTCAGGTATTAGCAGAGCTCAAAAACCCATATCAGCACTGCTTAATGGTTGTTCTTCTATAAGATGATCAATTCCTGGAATCAAAGCAGCAGTGGTTGATGATCGTATTAACCTACAAACAAGTGGCCAAGATGCAAAAGCCCCCAGTGGACATATTCTAAAAATAGATAGCTGAAGCTGCCACGCTACTGGTGAAGTAGCCTTCTAAGTATGCCTTTTATGCCCTGCACTCCTGCAGACCATTAAGCCCACTACTGTGATTCAGCAGACTCATTATTCCTATTAAGCAAGAACCAGTCAAGGTGTCATTGTCATTCAGGCAGCCTCAGGGAATTTTCTATTTACGCCTAACCTTACTCACTATCCAGGTGGCTGACATGGGCAGCTGCTACACCTTACACTAGAGTATGAGTGCTTCTCCACAAATGATGAAGGCCACAGTGTGTAAATACAGTCTGCCAAAACCATGTGCACATCTCTGGCCCATGTCCTAAATATAATCACATTTGCCCTTTTGTGGCGGGGTCACTGCAATAAACCACACTGTCTTCCTTCCCCTCCCAGCAGGAGTGAGTTAGCAATGACTGCTCACTCCCTCACTCCTGCTGGGTCCTCCAGCACTTGGATCACTATTCAGTCCTGGAGTCTCTGGGTTACAGCCAGTGCTGAGGCATGACCTTTGGTCACACTGACCAAGGATGAGTATCCACTTTTGTAAAACAGCTAATGCAGTTAACACTCAGTTTGGGTAATGTTTTCTTTTAACATCTTTATTGAATTATTTTAAGACACAGGCAAGTATACATTTAAAAGAAAACAAACCATGTTAACATGTTCACAGTTACAAACATTATACATCACATACATGGTTTTTATAGTTATCAATCCAGCATTACATGTTTTTTAATTCCTGCATTCTCTTAAACCCCATTCCTCTTCCAAAACATTATTCTACAAGTATTGAATCCACAATTTCCATTTTTTTCTGTGTAGTTTGCTCCTACCTTTTTCTAAAGATCTCATGTTCAGTTCTTTTAGCTCTGCTATAATATGCACTACTCCAAATACAGTTGGTTTAGAATTTGATTTCCATTTTTTAAATTGCTTTTTTTGGCAGCCACCAGAACTAAACTAAACAAGGCCATACTATGACTAGGCATTTCAAATCATGAAGCCCAGCTCAAAAAATAATTTCCTTAGTTACAGTTATCTGTATACCCAATATTTCTGACAAGAGTACTCTGTAGGGAATATTAAAATCTGACAATTCATACTCTCAAAACTTATGTTGCCAATTACCTCTTTCTTCCCAATCACACCTCCAACATTTGCCATTTACCTGTAGAAAAATTCTTTGGCGTCTTCTTGTGGTATAAAAATACCTATGCAAACACTTCCAAGCAAAAATCTTTAAATCTCCTAGGCTTTGTTGCATATTTGCGAGCCATACATACATTCTCCCATTTTTTTCTTTGTGAATTGCTTATCCAGTTTTCTTCCCAATCTTTTCTAACCTACTCAGTTTCTTATAGTTATTGTGCAATATTTCATATAACATACTAATTATCTCTTTTAACAGCAGCTTCTGTCTTTCACCTAGGATTCCCCTATCCCTTTCTCTTTGCCTATACTCTCAGTCCCTGATAGGGAAGGCAATCCCTAGCCTGCAGTCCAAATGTCTTGGCCTCTTCCCACTCTATTACATTTCCCCAGTATTTGTTCCCAGTACCTTGGTTCCTTGGCCAGTTCCTTAGTAGGAGATTTGTCAGAGAGCCTTCAAGCTCTGAGAGAGGTCCTTCTCTCCTCTGGATGCTACACTGCTGTATTGAAAGACGAGAATATAGCTGGTTGGTACCCTAAATATCTTCCATAGTTCATAGGTAGCCTCTTTTTCTCTTTTACAGGATTTAGTCATCTTGAAATATCTGATCAAAAAGAGACTCTTATGGAAGGGGGGATTCCAGACTAACCTGCTTCAGATATTCTTTAAAGAACAGTCCAAGTCACATTATCCATTTCAAACATATAGCAGATGCTTTTATCCTTTTTGCAGCACTGGCAACTTAAAATTACATCAGATTAAAGGAAAGACATCATCAAACTCTTCCCAGTAGACTCACTGATACCAGTACCAGGAGATTCTGCAAGGAAATCTAAATCATGGTCAGTGGACCAAAGTCAAGTGAGACATTTAGGGGCTGTAATGCAGACAAAAAAATGTATTGCCCAACTTTTCCGAAACTACAGACTCTATCCTACAGTAGGTTATGCAGATGTTGCAGTCTCTGAGATTTGTGCTGACCAAAAACATCATTTTGATGAATGCAATATGGTGTTAGAAAAGAATGCCATTCCAGTCCTTCAAGGGCTTACCCAGGACACTGGTGTTCCTCAGAATTGGGGTACTCTCAAGCTGTAAAAGCTGCTTCATTCAGAATACGTACTAGATGAAGGATGACTCTGGGGCTCTCCAACACTGATTTAACCTCTAGAGATGAATTACCCATCAGCCTAAGTATATTTTCAAAATCAGTAGGAGGAGGACACACTTTGTCTGTCTCAAAGAAAGAACCTTGGTCCCCTACAATTACAATACAGAATAGGGCTTAAAATAGGAGAGAGAACTCTTCCTCGGGCAAGTTTGAGTAGCATCCAGGTAACTCAGGTGTAAAGTAAAGGGCAGGTGCAAAAATAAAAGGCTACATGATGGGTCCCCAGGGATGTATGCATCACAGGTGACAATAACACACAAGAGGCTCATGGGAGGTCTTGTGCAGCCACCAAATTACACTCTCTAGGGGTGAAATCCTGCACCTGCTTGGTGATAGCAGCTGCTAAACAAAGCCTACACATTCAATGTCACAGGAATTTAAGAAGGTCTAATGGAAGGAGAAGTGATGGGAGCCTCATTATCAAAATTAAGGCAAGGACTTAAGAAAGAGCAAGTGAGAGAACAAAGTTCACCAGGTCAAAGGTCAACCTAAGAGCAAATGCTCTCCGCAGAGTAATATGTGGGGGATACCTCTTGATCCATTCTGGATCATCAGTCAATTGAGGGGTAAACCCCTCAATACTGGATGGAAACTTGCATCTGTAAAAGTAGTGTAAGCCACCAAACTGGTGTGTGATGAAAAAGACATCCTTTAATACTTGGCTTCATTTCTTTTCTCTTCTCTCCACCTCCTGCCTGAGCTCTCAAAGGGAACGTCTGTTGATTTCTTTGCTGGCCACCCCCAACTCTGTCACCTTCAACCCTTCCACATGATAACCAGCACCTCAAGCTTCCTATTTGTCCTTCCTTTGGTACTTGGATTCAATGTCTAGTACTTAAAACATTTCTACAGGCTGCTTAACTTTTCACAGGTAGTGCAGATGATGCTTGCATGAGTTCTGGTTGATGATCTATTGGATGTAAGCCAGGTTATTTCTCTCTACTCTGTGCCCTTAAACTCTAAGGTGAAGAGGAAAAAAAAAATAAAAGGTTTATTCTCCAAACTAGTGCTCCTCATCTAAGGGTCAGGAGCAAATTAGGTGCATCCTCCTCGACCTTTGCCCCTAAACTTTATGTTCAGGAGCAAAAAAAAGGCTTCTCTTGTACTTGAGGACAAAAAAGGGGATCCTTTCTCTTCTTTAAACAGTAGCAGACCCCTAGCTGTAAGAGTAACAAGCAGCTTACTACAGCTAAGTACAAC
This sequence comes from Protopterus annectens, assembly GCF_019279795.1. NCBI lineage: Eukaryota > Metazoa > Chordata > Ceratodontiformes > Protopteridae > Protopterus > Protopterus annectens. Next base: position 869,138,058 of record NC_056733.1, on the reverse strand, counting down.
AAAGAAGCTTCACCTTTAACTGTAAATGCAATGAATGCCAGTACTAAACTAAACCACAGGTGGACTGCAGAACTGTTTCAGCAATTACAGAATCAGCATTTAGAAAATGAATGCTGGGACAGAGGATTACACTCCCTAAAATCTTGTACCCAGGATGGCTGCCCCCTTCACCCCACCATAGTTATGCACATGCATTAATAGATGAAATAACATTAACTGTTGGCATTAGAAAGAACAAGGAAGTAAATGTGTCCTTTTGACTGACCTCCCTCTCTCTGTCATCCTCTCCATGAAAGGAATAAAACTGCGCTAGGAGGAGGGGCAGCTGCCCTGATAATATACTAATGCCTGAAGTTGATTAGCTGAGAAAAAGAACCTCCAACTACATGTGTGTCACTGATAAAGCTGCAGAAGGGCTGATGGATTTATTGTTACAGTTACTTATTGCTGCATGTAGAGAGAGAAAGTACAGTTTTGTACCTACCATAAATGTAGATGTCCGATAGACATGCAACTGCAGTCATAACATGTGGGTTGTCCTGCCTCAGGCAGCCCTCGGTCGGCCGGATTCCAAAGTCTGGGTCCGACGTCGGCTGATGTCGCATTTCTCTCCGACGTCAGAGCGGCTGGAGTATATAAGCATCAGCCGACGCCATTTTCTTCAGTGTTTCTTGCCCCAGATGCCAGGTGCCCTCCAAGGAAGGCTGTAATCAAATTGGAAGACAAAAACAGGATTCCAAACAAATACATGAGCAATAAAACAAATACACCATAACAGATATCCCCAGCTAAGAGTAAGGGGGATAGGAGTGGACCCTAAGCATAGAGGGGTATGGAGGGAGGGAAAACCCGACTGCAGTTGCATGTCTATCGGACATCTACATTTATGGTAGGTACAAAACTGTACTATGTCCTTCAAGAATGCAACTGCAGTCATAACATGTGGGGAGAATACCATAGCTTAGCTGGGGGAGGAGGTATGCTCTAGGAAAGAGATGGTGTGGCAATCAAACCCTGCAGGACTGCCGAAGCAAAGCCTGCTCTGGATCTGGAATATAGAGGGAGATTGTAGTGTTTGGAGAATGTATGCATGGAGCTCCATGTAGCAGCTTCTAGAATGTCCTTTGTAGGCACCCCTCTTAAAAATGCTGTAGAGGCGGCTGTAGCTCTGGTGGAATGTGGTCTGACATAGGCTGGAACATTCTTTCCATGAAAGGAATAACAGAATCTGATGCAATGTCCATTCCATTTAGAAATAGTCTGTTTTGAAATTACTTTTCCTTGGACTGCAGGGGCGTAAGCTACAAAAAGCTGTTCAGACTTCCTACTGGCCTTGGTTCTGTCCAGGTAGTATCGAAGTTGTCTATGAATGTCCAAGGTATGCAAAAGTCTTTCCCCCTTATTGTCAGGATTGGGGAAGAAAGCAGGCAGATGAATGGCTTGATTTAGAGAAACCCTAGATACCACCTTTGGCATAAAGGTAGGGTTGGTCCTTAATGAAACCCTGTCCCTGTGGAAAATAATAAAGGGTGGTATTGCCATTAGGGCCTGTAGCTCCGAAACCCTTCTTGCTGAGGTAATTGTCAACAGGAAGGCTGTTTTCCATGAGAGAAATTGCAAGTCAACTGAAGCTGCTGGCTCAAAAGGAGGTAGAGTCAGTTTTTCTAAGACAAAATTGAGGTCCCAGGTTGGCACTGGGGCCTTTCTTGGTGGCTTAATGTTCTTGATTACCCTGAGGAATTGTCTTAGTAAGGGGTGAGAGAAAACAGGAGGATCAGTATTGTATCTAGCTGAAATAGCAGATGCATGTATCTTTATTGAAGAATATGAGAGGCCGCTCTGTAACATATCTGCCAAATATTCCAAGATAAGTGGGATGTTCAGTAGTGATGCATCATGTCCTTTGCTGGTATTCCAATTGCTGAATCTTTTCCACTTTGCTAAGTAGACCTTTCTGGTGGATGGTCTTCGAGCCTCTGTTAGTATCCACTGAACTTCCTTGGAGATAAGCTGAAGTTATTTATGGGATCTCCCAGGCTGTTAGCTGCAGTGTCTGAAGGTTTGGATGCAGTGTTTCGAAATTGTGTTGAGTCAAAAGTAGAGGCCACTGAGGAAGGGCCCACCTCCTGGTGTGACATATGCTCCGTAGTAGTGGGTACCAGTGTTGTCTTGGCCAATCCGGAGCTATTATGATTCCCTTGGGCTTCTCTGCTTTGATCTTTAGTAATACTGAGGTCATCAGTGGCAGAGGTGGGAATGCATAGATTGCTTGGAAGTTCCAGTTGAATGAAAGGGCATCTATTTTCCAAGCCTTTGGATGGTATGTCCTTGTGCAAAATTTTGGTAGAAGATGATTGATGTGAGAGGCAAATAGGTCCACTTCTGGCTTGCCCCATGTCGAAGTGAGTTGTCTGAAAGCCTTCGGATGTAACCTCCACTCATGTGGATCTGTGAAAATCCTGCTTAGGCTGTCCGCCAACACATTGTCTTTTCCTGGAACAAACTGGGATTGTAACTGGATGTTTAGACTCAGTGATTTCTCCCAAAGCTGCATTGTCAGTCTGCAAAGGGGGTAAGAGTGGGTGCCCCCCTGCTTGTTTATGTACCACATCACCGTGGTGTTGTCTGTCCGTATCATTAAGTGGCCTTGCTGGAGTTGGTTTTGAAAAGCCTCGATAGCATGCATTACTGCCAGCATTTCCTTTTGGTTTATATGCAGATGTGTTTCCTTTGGAGACCATTGACCTTGTATACACCTGCCTTCCATGTGTGCCCCCCATCCAAGGTCTGAGGCATCTGTAGTCATGGTCTGTGTTATCTGTGGTTTTTTGAATGACATACCTGTGTTTTCCTGGCTCACCGAGGCCCACCATAGGAATTCCTTTTGTAGGCATGGAATGAGTGGTATGATTGTCTCCAAGTTGTTGCTGTGTTGAGACCAAATGCTTTTAGGTACCATTGAAGCTTTCTCATGTGTAGTTTTGCTAATGGAACCAGTAGAATGCAGGATGCCATGTAACCCAGGGCCTGTAGGAATCTCCTTGCAGTCATCTGGGTGAGTTTTGTTAAACCTTTGAAGTATTGAGTTAACTTCTCTTGCTTGTCTTCTGTCAGGTAAGCCATCTGAGAGGCTGTGTCTAGTTTGGCTCCTAAGAAGATTATTTGCTGGGATGGCTGCAGTCTTGACTTTTGGAAGTTGACTGTGTATCCCAGAGCTTGAAGTATTCGTATGACATAATCCAGGTTTTTTGTCAACATCAGTTTGTCATCCGCTTGTATGAGGCAGTCGTCCAGGTACGGGTAAATTTGTATACCCTGGAGCCTGCAATGAGCAATTACTGAAGCCAGGCATTTTGTAAACACTCTGGGCACAGTAGATAAGCCAAATGGCAATGCTGAGAATTGATAATGCTCTGGCCCTGCAAAAAATCTGAGGTATCTTCTGCAGCTGTGTCTGATAGGGACATGCAGGTATGCCTCCTTGAGGTCCAGAGTAATCAGCCACGACTCCTTGCCCAGCATGGGAAGAAGTTGCTGTAGAGTCAGCATTTTGAACTTTGGTACTATGAGAAAGGTGTTTAATGCGGACAAGTCCAGTATTGGTCTCCATTGAGATTCTTTTCTTGGAACAAGGAACAGTCTTGAGTAAAACCCCTGCTCTTGTTCTTTTTGTGGAACTCTTTCTATCGCTTTCATTCGAGTCAGCAGAGTGATTTGCTTGATAGCCTCTGCCCTTTGATGTTGTGGTAGATTTGGCATGCCTTGTTTTCTTGGTAAGGTATGAAAATGAAACCTGTACCCTCGGTCTATAATGTCCAAAATCCATTTGTCCTTTGTCAGTCTGTGCCAGTTTTTTGCAAACAGAGATAATTTTCCGCCCAAGGGAGCTTCTAGTTGTTCCCTGGTAGGCGGTAGTAGAGGAAAGTCATTGAGTTTGTGGTTGTTGGGCAGGTGAACCCCCTGCGTCACTTCTTTGGTTTCCTGGCTGCCATTGTCGTCCCCTGTAAGGGCCTCTGTATTGGCCTCTTCCTCGGCCACGTCTGTTCTTACCCCTTTGAAATTTTTCTGGGTTAGGAAAGGACCAGTTTTTTGAAGGCCAATTCCTACTGAATCTGGGGGGTTGAACCTGGAGGAAATCCTTCACAGTTTGAACTGATTTTGCTTTTTCTTCGATGGTCTTTAACACTTCCTTAGCATTTGCACCAAAAAGCTTGTTCTTTTCCAAAGGTGCATCCAGAAGTTTTGCTTTTACATGATCTGGTAGAGGTTGATCTTTTAACCAAGCATGTCTACGCATCACTGCCCCTGTCATAGTTGCCCTACATGAAGCTTCCAGTGCATCATATCCACACTGCAGGAAGTGATTGCTTACTTGCTGAGTGTTATGTACAGCTTCCTGCAAAGCCTTCCTGTCTAAAGGATCAGGAGAAGCTAATGTTTTTTGTAAATCTTCTAAGAGATAATCCTGATAATGGAACATATGAAAAAGGCAATTTAAAGCTCTCATAGATAAGGTAGTGGATGTGTAAACCTTTTTACCCCATCTCTCTAATGACCTTGCTTCCCTGTTGGAGGGCAAAGGATTTTTTGAGGTGCAGGCTGAAACTCCTTTAGGCCCCTGTGAAATAGTTTCCAAATCAGCAGTATGGGCCCTGAATAAATGGGAATGAGTTTCTGGGACCCTGTAATACCTGTCTGGCTTGGCTGGAGCAGGAGGAAGAGAATCAGGGGTAGCACTAGAATCAGAATACAAATCATCCAGAACATCAAGTACAGGAGGAATAGCTAAGGGCCTGTGCTGAGGCTTCTTAAGGAAAGTCCTAAGGCGTTTCCGAGAATCAGAAAATTCCTGACCCTGCCACTTGAAATGCTCCCTCATGGTGTGCAGAACTTCCCCAAAAGAAATATCCTCAGGAGGGGAGGCCGAAGGTATGGAATCTTCTGCATCCGAGTCCTCATAGGTCTGGAAGAGCTCTTCCTGGCTATCAGAGGGGACAGAGCCCTCAGAGTCTTCATCTGAAGGGACAGAGGGTTCAACCCGGGGTCTTTTATCAGGAGGAGGCTGGGATGCTCTCTCAGGATGGGCCTGTGAACCTCTAATCATGGAAATTAAATCAGCAGCCATGGACATAATTTGTGTCTCCGGAGTCGGCTGAGGTAAGGATTTGGAAGTAATATGCTTAGTTTTGCTGGCTGCCTTAGCCCTAGTGTAGGCCTTAATAGACATGGCCATAGGAGGCCTGGCAGCTCCACGTGCAGGAGTGACCTTGTCTACAGCAATGGTCTCGGGCATTTCCTCGGTTTCGGTATCCGGAGGAAAGTCTATAACTGGCGTCGGAGTAATGTCTGGAATCGGAGTCGTCGGTAATGCGGTGTCTTAGGTTCGGAGCGGTGGAGAGACCATCTCAGAGGGAACCGGAGCACTCGCGCTAGGTTTTGGCGTGGAGTCGGTGGTAGACGCGGCCCGAGGATGTCGGCCCCGGTCTTTTCGCTTTTTGGGAGTTTGCGATGTTGGAAGATCCGACGGCATGGTGTAAGCAAATTTATCGCTGAAAAAATCTTCAGCGAACTCCACCCGGCGCCTGAGAGTGCGCTTGTTGAAGCGAGCACAGGCTACACAGGCCGAGACGTCATGGTCTGGGCCCAGGCAAGGGAGGCAGTAAGAGTGGAAATCCTTATGAGGTATTTGTTTACCACAAAAAAGACAATTGTTAATGTTTTCAGTAATTTCTGACATCGGCTGAGGCAAGAAAAGGTCCCCAATGGGGTACTTAGCTTTTTTGATGACTTCGGTATCGTAGAATACAGGAGCTGACCGACCGGCACTTGCGAACTGCTTCTGCTTCGGGCACCGCGCGGCAAGAAAGACTGAAGAAAATGGCGTTGGCTGATACTTATATACTCCAGCCGCTCTGACGTCAGAGAGAAATGCGACATCAGCCGACGTCGGACCCAGACTTTGGAATCCGGCCGACCGAGGGCTGCCTGAGGCAGGACAACCCACATGTTATGACTGCAGTTGCATTCTTGAAGGACATCCTAGTCCTTACTAAAATCTGGGTGGGGAGGGTCTGATACCTTTCAGCCTTTTAGAGAACTCTCAACAAAGTCAAAAATAATGGGCAGGGGATAAAGGCCCAAATCAGGGACAGATTTTAAATATTACAATTAAAAAGTTACTAGGATAACATGTTTACATTAGCAAGCGTTTTCTGAATGATATGAAGTCCGAAACTTAAATGTCTGTCATTAATTAGGCAAAAAAAAATTTTTTTGAGAAACAGACCAGAAATATGACACATAAAGCTGGGCATTCTGTGAAATTCTGGAATGCTGAGAGCTATAATAGCGCATGTTCCTAACCTCTTTTTGTGTGCATCCGTACTGCGTATCAGAACACACCAGAGACTCTAGACATTTCACATGAAAACTGTTCAATTCAGCTATGAAAATTATTCCTCCAAGGACTGAAGGAAATCATTTGTGGACTTTGTGCTAGTTACAATATAAAAGAAGCCCAGGTGTGCATTTCCATCACTATAAAGCCATTATGATGGCTTCCTTGCTTTACTAATCCAGTCTATGCGGCTCATTTCAGCCACAGACCTGCTGCGAAGGGACACTTGTTCTCGGGGTCTACAACTACAGGCCTGGGAGGGACAGATTCTTTAGGCCATGTAACTGTAGAACTGTGCTTGCCTTAGGCCACATAACTGTAGACCACATAAATGCAGATCTGCAGAGAAGTGGCAGCTGTTTTCAGACAACAAAATACATGATATAATGATGAGCAAAGTCTGTTTTCACAGCATCAGACACTGAAATTATGTTGATATACACCTGTCTTGAAGACCGACTAGCACTTGTTGCGATTTGCCAACATTCTTTTCCAAAAAATGTGCACTATGTCACAAATTTTAGAGTGGAAACGAATCAAGTAGAATACAGAGCATCAAACTTACTCAGAATTCATGCTTTGATTTCTACTATGCACTACAGAATATTAATTTCTCCCCATGACATTTTCTGAGAAATAAAAAGCATATTCTTGCCATATCATTTAATCAGTGACCCTCTTTATATGACTTGATTCATCCTCCGTTCTAACGCTGACCTTTTTTTCTCTGCACTCCCATCCTCAGGGTCACACATCATCTATACCCAGTATTCTCAGCAAAAGGATTTTACCCAGCAGCCAGGAATCATACCTCCTTACAAATCAAGAAAGACAATTACAATTCAATCATGGTAGCCTACATGTTTAAGTTCTAAATAGATGAAGGTTCAATTCATTAACTTAAACTTGTTAGTTTTCTACTCCCCACTTGCTGTTTTCCATAGAAAAATACTGCTGGTGCAATCTGCATTTGTGTGTTGATAGAGGTACGTCTCTGTGTGGTCTTTTTCACGTTTTCTTTGTTCATGGGAATGTTGAGTTCATATAAGCTTGAAAGGGGGCTTAACCACATCTAAAATGCTTTCTTTTTTCAGTATGTTGCGTGCTCAATGAGTTGAAGTCAAGTCCTCATTGACACAACTTGACATCTAAGCTGTTCATAGGTTCATACTAGGCTATCTGCCCTAGGGCATTTATAAGCTTAGCCAGAGTGTGTGTGGCTTTTGCCACCCCCTTGGGATGAGAATACTACGCTCATTTAGGGTTTAGTTTACTGTGCCTCTGTCTAGTAGTGACACAGAGATGACCCCTGGGGTAAACCTACGATCTCCCATCCACTCGTCAAGATTTCTCTTGAAGAGAGTTAGTGAGGGGCTCTGCCTAACATGGACTGGGATTCTGTTCCAGAGTGTAGGGAGCCTCTGGGTTATGAATCTGTCTCTCCTATTTATTTCTGTGTTGAGGTTCAAATCTCTTGCTTGATTTGGATTTTCTGAGGTGGAGCATGTCCATTAATTCCGGATTGGACATGGCCTTGTACGTCAGGCATAGATCACCTCTGAGTAGGCGGTATGCGACTGAATAGAGCTGGAGTTTCTTCAGCCGGGCAGCATATGACACATGTTTGAGACCCTTTATCCTCTTGGTGAGGAACTTTTGGGGTTTTTTTAACTGCTGCATGTGTCAGGTAAAATACATCCCAAATGGGGCATTGTACTCAATCATGGGCCTGATAAGAGAAGAGTACAGGGGCACAATGACCTCTCTTGATCTAGATGTGAATCCCTTCATGATAAGGTGGGCAATACAGAAGGTCTTCCTAACCACCTTGGCAATGTGAGTGTCAAATGAGAGGTTACTGTTGACTTGGGTCCCTAGGTCCCTGATTACCTCTTCCGTACTTAATGGATTACCACCTATGTGGTAATTTGTGGGCACCTTGTTTTTCCCAAAGGGTATGACTATACATTTTTTGGCGTTCAGTTTAAGGCCATGGCTCTGGCACCAATTATCCATTTCTATGAGGCCTTTCTGAAGGATGCTTGTGTCCACTGGAGTATCAATTATGGCGCCCAGTTTGCAGTCATCTGCGAACTTTGTCAGCCGCAATCCTCCTACGTTTGCTTGCACCTCGGAAAAATAAATGCCGAACAAGAGGGGTCCCAGGACTGAGCCCTGTTGGACACCGCTTGTGACTGGCTTAGAGTCTGACATGGATCCAGCAATTCTGACCTTGTGGGTTCTGTCCTTGAGCCAGTTTGCAACCCATCTTGTGACATATGGGTTTACATTTAAGCTGGTGAGTTTGTCAATGATGCCCGAGTGAGGTATTGTGTCGAAGGCTTTTGTGAGGTCAAGGTAGGCTGTGTGAACTGCCTTACCCTCATCAATGGCCTTAGTGATGGTTTCAAAAAAGTTGACTAGGTTCAAAAGGCAGGATCTGCCTTTGACAAAGCCGAATTGGGTAGGATCCAATGTCTGTAGTTCCCCAATGTCTTTGTTTATGAGTTCCATAATAATCCTTTCCATAGCTTTGCAAACCAGGCTCATCAAGCTTATGGGGCGGTAATTTCCAGGGTCCGTAGAAGCACCTCCTTTGTGGAGTGGGACCACTGTTGCTGTATGCCACTCTTTGGGTACGTATCCTGTAGTAAGGCTAAGATTAAACAGCAGCCTTATGTGCGGGTTTAGTTCCTCTTGGAGATCATGTAGCATGCAGCCTGGGACACCGTCCGGTCCCATTGATGCTGTGTTTTTAGCTTTGGAGAGGGTGGCTCTCACCTGGGCATCTGAGATGTTAGGGAGGCAACACTCTGCTGGGATAGATATTTCTCCTTTTGGGGGGGGGGCGGAGAAATTTGCACTGAACCTGTCTGCCAGAATGTTGGCAATATCTGAGGGTTCAGTGTATTTTGTGTCATTTTGGACTAACTCTGAGCATATCTGGGAGTTTCCACCCAGGTTTCTAACATAGCTAAAAAAGGCCTTGTGATTGTCTTTTGTATCTTTTGCGATTTTTCTCTCAAAGTTGGCCTTGGATGATTTTATGAGTGATCGAAGTTTTTTGCTAGTACTGATCAGAGATGCCTTCCCTTTTGGGGATTTTGCTCTGTCATGTAGTAGCTTCCTCCTCCTGTTGTAAAGTTTGTTAATGGCTGGGGTCCACCAGACGGGACGCCTGACTTTGTGGGAATGGGTCTTGGTTTTATTAGGGATTGCATGATCCATGCATTCTTGAAGGTGTCCGTAGAAGGCATTTATAAAGGATTCAGCGGTGTGGGTTGCGGTTTCCACTGGCCCAGGGGCCTTGAAAGATACCACTTCAGTCTTAAGAAGTGTGAAGTTGGCTTTTGAGAAATTCTTCACTGTGGTCTTCTGTGCAGGGGGTGGGGGTGGGATGTAGATTTCCAGTGAGATTAATTTATGGTCTGATCTCACCAATGAGGGGTATACTTCCGGTGTGGAGCATTTTGTCCCCATGTTTGTGATGATCAGGTCTAGTATATTATCTCCTCTTGTGGGAGTGGTGACTAGTTGTTCCATTGCATTTGAGTTTATGAATTCTAGGAACCTTTGGGCTAGGGTGTTGGGGCTTGAGTAGTGTTCCCAGTCTATGTTTGGGTAGTTGAAGTCTCCCAGTATGATGGTATTTGGAGAGATATTCATACTCTCCAGTGTCTTCAGGAAGGCTGAGTGGGGTTCCTGAGTTTGAGAGGGTGGTCTGCAGCATGCTACAAACTGTAGGGCAGTTTTGCCTATGGTTAGTTGCACCTGGATGGTCTCTGATGCTTTGTGCGTTGCCACTAACCTGGAGGTGTGGGTATCTTTGATGAATATGGATACTCCCCCTCCTTTTGTGGTTCGGTCCAAGTTTTGGGGCCGGAAAGCATGATATGAGGTATAACCTGGTAGTGCTGGGGTGCTCTCAGGAGCCTTGAACCAGGTTTCAGTCACTGCACAGACATCAATGTTCTCCATACTGAGGAGGGCTTCGAGAGCATGCATCTTGAGGTTTAGACTTCTGGCATTGAGCAGCATTACCCTTAGTTTTTTTTCACTTGTGTTTTCTAGGGAGGTGGGTTTGTCTTTTGAGCCTTGCCTAAAAACGGCACTACGGGGTGGCAAGAGCCTTGGCCAATATCCGGAAGCCCAGGGGTGACAGGTGCAAGCCATCCCTTGCGAAGTAGCGTGGCTTGTCAAGCATGTCAAGCGGACAGATATTGGATCCCCTTAGAATGACACCAGTAATTAAGCCAATTGTTAAAGCTGATCATTTTGTCTCTGTACTATGGCATCATTCTTGGTGAGGGTACGATGCTGCTCAGGGTCGGGGTCATACCGGCCTGGGCTACATAATCAGAGAGCTCCTCTATGTCTCTTTTCATCTAGTCCAGGGAGGTACGTCTCAGGTCATTCACACCGGCGTGGACAATGACTGGGTCATATTTGTACTTGCTTTGGAGTGACCTGAGTGCTTGTGTTATGTGGCGGATTCTAGCACCCGACAGGCAGCTTACTGTAACCTTTTCCTTGTTCAGTCTAGTGAGCAGGACGTCAGTGTGTGTGACTATGGACTCACCTATTACAAGTGTATCTGGCATGTTGTTTAGCCTTAAGGGCTGTGACTGTTTAGCACACTGACTTTGTGAACTATGTGTTGCATGTGCTATGTCTTGAGGTAGTGGTCGCTTGGGTGTCTGCTTTGGAGGCCTCTGTTTTGGTATATTTTTAATTAGAGCCTCCAAGTATGTTTTTGTGTGTTTATTTGTTTGGTTTGCAGTTGTGATAGGTCTATGTGAGACTGGGATTGTGGTGTGCGTGGTTACCTTCTCCTCCTGACTGGTTTTGCCAGTACTGAGTTGAGAGAGCTCAGCCTCCAGTTTGGCTATATAGTTGCATCTCTCACATAGATTTGTATTTGTTGGGAGGAGAGGGTTGTCTGTGTACATGAGGCAGTTGTAACATTGCCTCAAGATTGTATCTCAACAACACAATCCACCAGTAAATATGGTATCCAGAAAACGAAGGAAGTATCCAAAGCAGGAAAAGTCTTATTAGGCAAAACAAACACCAAAAAATAAACGCTCTTTTAAAACTGTTGCGTTTTCATCCAACATAAACCAGGACTTCATCAGATTCTTGCAAGCACTGAAGACAGGTACCCTGACGAAAACGCAACAGTTTTAAAAGAGCGTTTATTTTTTGGTGTTTGTTTTGCCTAATAAAACTTTTCCTGCTTTGGATACTTCCTTCGTTTTCTGGATACCATATTTACTGGTGGATTGCCTCAAGATTCCCAGATTCACCAGATGAACAGGAGAGGACGCCAGCAACTGACCATTCGACATGCTAGAATAGTGTATAGGATTGCTGTGTAACTGAGTCAGAACGGACCTATAGGGAAATGGGTACTCAGGGGGATTTAGGTGAATGAAGTACTTCCTTTTTGTTTAAGAGTGCTTTATCTGTATAAAAATGCTTTAGGAGCAAGTGCTGGGCTTTTCAGATAGAGAATAGACTGTTTAGAGTGCAAGTAGAGCAGTTCTAAGGGAAAAATTGAAGAGCAGACTTTGCGGAGCCAGAAATAGTTTAAACTTGATTAACCGATGCTGCTCTATGAGCAACTTCGCGCAAATCCGTGCTAAAGGGGGCTTTATAGCAGGGGGTTGAAAAGAGCTAGGAAATGGCCCAAAACAGCCAATAAACTACAAGTTGCTGGGCTGGAACCACTCCTTTAGGAACAAATAGGCTGCTCAGTGCTCCCCACTCCCACTGGTGAACAAAGAAGCTTCCTCCTATCCAAATAAGGATATGGACAACACAGGAACTATGACACAGCCCAGAGATCAGCAAAATCTGACGACTGTACTATTCTAGTTCAGTAAAGGCGGGAAAACAAGGATATTTTTGTTTTTTTTTGTTTCAGACAGACAAAAAGATACAGTAACAAACAGTAAATGCTTTAAATCGGCTAGCGCACTTGAGTGTATTAGCCTAACAGTTAAATTAAGCAGAAAACAAACTTTTTAAAGTGCAAACAGATCAGAAGCAAACACAAATACAGTAGATCAACTTGCAGAGCTAGTTTAGTAATATAAAAATGCTTTTAGGCGAAATACATTCGAAATACAGCAGTAAAAAAAAGAAAGCCAGAAAAATACTTATAAATCAAAGGAAAGTCACTCTTTCACTCTCTGCTGCTTGTAGAACTCTGCAGGACACCACGAGGAGCTGTGTTGAGTCGTATAAATATAAATATATATCCTTCTAGACTCACAGTGATCTCCAACAACAGGCAGTTGTCATCCAAACTCAGGCAACAGAGTACTTGTGACTCATCAGTGAGGACCCTTTTCAGATCAACTGGTGGTATAAACGTTTATCTTTTATACCTAACATTGAACACCTTCCTTGGGTGGTTTACAACTAGACTAAATCCCTACCATAAAACCATCAGGTTGGAAGAAACAAGAAAATAAAAAAAAGCTCAGATGGCCAAGTCTTGAAGCACTGGTGTGTCAAAAGGGGTCCGACTGAGTCACAGTTCAAGCAGCAATGCTTGATAAAGCCATGAACTGAAAAGGGGATCATGGTATAAACATCTGGAGACATTTCTGAAGCAAGTAATTGAAACAGCCACACCACTGATGAAGTGTTCAATGCTCCTCATATGGTATTTATCTGGAATAAGCTGGTTTGTTACAGTTTAAACAAGAACCTTTTTTTAATCTCCTTATCTTGGACAGAATACTTTTTTTTATCCTTAACTATGAAAGTAACTTTTGTTTTCATCCTTAACTTAAAGTTGAGGGGAAACACCAGACTGGGAAATGACACAGGGCACCAAAATAGTTATCTATGGCTCTGATTCCTATAGGTACCTGTATACAAATTTTTTAGCTGATCTAGATGTGGTGTTTTGGAAACCTAGCAAGTGAGTAGTTTCAGCTCCAACCAGGAATCATATCCTGAATTATAAGATGTTTGACATCAACTTCTCAGATGTAAAAGCCAATACCAAAGGTCTCTGGCTAGCTAAGTTTGCAAATGACTGTAAACTAAGACCAGTGATAAACTCCTCAAAAGATTCAGCCATCCCAAAAGAAAGGCTCGTCTCAAACAAGAATTGATTATCTCCTTTGGAAAGCTGCCTTCCCCAGGAAACTATTGCATTGACAACACATCCTTAAAAAAACAATAATTTGGGATTTGGGAATGTGTGCATCGTAGAATGATTTCCTCACTACTGTCAGCACGTGATGGTCAAAAGCTAGATTACTGTCTGTCTGTGTCCCTAAGTCCATGACTACTGGGTCAGCTCTAAGGGGTATGTTCTCAATATGATAGTTACCAGGACTGGATGACTTTCCAAAGGATACTATTATGCATTTTTTGGCATTTAGACTTAGTCCATGGCTCTGACACCAGTTATTTGTCTGTGTCAGCCCTTCCTGGAGAACTTTTGTGTCAGTGTGGGATTTAATGACAGCTCCTAATTTGCAATCATCTGCAAATTTAATCAGCCAGGGACCACTGACATTGACCTTAATTTTAGAAAGGTAAATGCCAAAAAGGAGTGGTCTAAAGACCGATCCCTGAGGGACTCCACTTGTGACTGGCCTCTTTGTAGATGTGTACTTCCCAGTTCTAAAATCCTGGGGCCTGTCTGTGAGCCAGTTTTCTTTTAGAGCAAATTATGTCATTGCCCCCGTTTACTTAGTCCTCATAATGCCAGTCTAATACCTCCTTTTTGCATGTATCTGTCCAGGCACATGCAACTGGAATGTCAACAGAAATACCTTGCAGAAAGGATACAAATCCTAAACAATATGTTCTATGTGGACTGCCTTAAAGTCCTATTTCTATATTCAGTCTTTTTCAGACTGCTAAGAGGTGACCTGAGGCATCCTCCAACCCATTACTGGTGGGTTTACTTCACAACTGCAAGTCAAATGGTATCAGAAATACTTGCTCCTAGGACATCGGTTTGGATGGATGGGTATATCTTGCAGAGGATACTACTGCTCTGGAACAGACTCTCCTATCCACATAAAACTAGGCTCACTGCTGACAACAATCAAGTAACACTTGGTCAATGGATGGGAAATAGAAAATTTACCCCAGGACTCTTCCTGTACTATTAACTAGGTCACTGAAGTGTTTGCATAAGGACTGCTTGCCAAACACATACTTGAATTACAAGGGCGAAGCTGGTGGAAAGCTCTAGTACAAAATAAATGATGGAGTAAACACAGACTGTTGTTTAGATGAATCTGCTAATATGTGTGCATGTTAGGGGTGCTCACAGTGAATCTTTTTTAAAAATGAGAGAGATTATGCACTAGGTTCAGTAAAAATCCAATCTAATTAATATGGCATGTACAATATCTTAAAGAAAATTGCCAACAGTAAATGCTGCCAAGATTAGTAATTTTTTTAATAAATGTGGAAGTCATTACTAAAATTACAGTTCTGGTAATGGGGGCTACATGGGTTATTAGGAAATCCATCACACTAGCAGCACATACTCATAAGGCAGTAAACAGTGCCATTTTGAAAATAAACACTCTTGCACATTAAGGGTAGTTCTTTTATAACAAGCAGCTTTTTTTAGCACATACTGTAAAATACATTTTGCTAATAGTGCTTTGTAATACTGGAAATTAAAGAAAAGCAGCAAAGAAATGTTGATAAAATATCTCTGCAGCACCTCATAAACACTTTCAATGTAACCTACATTTCAACAAGCACCTTTTTGCAATGAAAGAACTTGGGAGTTTTATAAAATCTTTCCTGCTTAGATTAGCATTGCAGCTTTTCTAGAACCAATCGCAATCAATTATGTTAAAATGACGCTTTAAGCATTTAGACCTATTTATAATACAGTGGAACTTGAGGGCAAAAATATTGTGCACTGTTATAAACCACTGACCTCATCAATGATGGCACAACAAACGGTGTTTTGAAATCACACATCATAGAGGGCACATTTACATGCCATAAACTAGTAAGCTTCAGCAGCAGTCAATTTGTAGGTCTGTAAAGAACAATTAGAGAGGCTCACCTCATGTAGCAAAATGAATATGGCATTAGGACAAATGATTGAAGCAGGTCACCATACTGCTGTGTTGCATCCTGCTGGAGAGAAGGGGGGGGGGAGAAGGAATAACGTCAGAGAGTTAAATGAATATGGTATAAAGCATGTGAGAGAACCAGTGAGTGGAGTAGAAAGGAAACACATGGCAATTACTTTAGAATCAAGCAAAAAAATTGAGAGGAGTAAGACCATAATGTATTCTTGTGACCATCTGGGCACCAAGATCTGTGGTTTCCATCTCTTTCAGGTTTCTAGTTATGCTTGAAACCTTCACAGTTCCAACCAAGAAGGCCCCATGACTGGACCTGCCCTTCAGGTTTGTCATTTGTCATAAACCCGCTGACCCCACTGGATCTCTTACTGGGGTTTCATAAGTGGTGGCAAGCATATGGTTAACTTAATCGGAGGCTTTTATTCTGGTGCCCATTTTTTGATATGAGTAGTCTGACTGACTTTGCAAAGGCTGTTTTTTTATGGGGCAAAGCTCTCCACATTTCCCAGTATAGCTAACTCTAAGATGACAGAATCTATTGTATACTTTGCAAACTGACAATTTTGTTTGCTTATCTCAATCAAAGCATTTGCTCAGCTATAGAGATACAGAGTAATGCTACCTGGAAACCTTTTATTTGTGAGACATACGCTAACAAATGGAAGAGCTGCTGTAGTTTGGCTGAGCAATATTGCATACTACCTTAGTTAGTAGGTCTGCACTTTGTCATGACATATCTCAAGCAACATATGAGTTGGACCTCAGTTATTCCATCGTCACTGTGCACGAGTTAGCTGTTTCTGCCCATCATGACCTTGTAGAGAATAGGGTTGTGTCCCTGTGGATTATGTATCTCTTCAGCTATATCTTTGTCTGCCTTTAAAGGACCCCTTCACTCCATAGGATATGAATAGGAACATGGTGATCAGTAGGCTTGTCAGTTCTTCAAACACACTGATTCTGCGGTGATGTAGTTTTTTTGGATGATTCTTTTCCTGGTAGTCATCCCCTATGCCTTGTAGAATCTTACAGCTTTGTGTCCTTACCCGTAGGAAACCTTATCTGGCATTTTACAAGTGCCAGGTGTTACTTAGGACCAGCCAATACTTTTTTTCTCCAAATATGGTGACAAAAGGGTCCTTGGTCCATTGCACTGATTTCCTTCTTGTGTATGTATACAAGGACAGAAACAAGAGAACAATATTCCCTTTGCACTCTAGATGTACCCTTTCCTCTCAGATGTTACCTTAAATAGATACATGAATTTAGGAAGACAGAACTGTTGTTCATTTCCATTGTACTGGGAAGGGAAGGTCTGGTGGTTGTTAAATAATACATTATTTTGTCATGAGATGGTTCCACAACCATTTAAATATGCATCTTTCATAGTTAAGGATTAAAAAAAAATACTCTGTCCAATATAAGGAGATTAAAAAAAAGTTCTTGTTTAAACTGTAACAAACCAGCTTATTCCAGATAAATACCATTTGAGGAGCACTGAACACTTCATTCTTTTTTATGAGATTCCTGACACTGATGACATATCTGCCTCAGGCCTCTGATGTCAGGGTTTCAAAGCTGAGCGCTCTCTACTTTGGCACGGTGTCTTGTGCCTATTATCCTCAGAGAAGGCCATGTTTCAGACCTCAGATCTTGTGCAGGTTTCCAAAACCTCAATCCAGTTTCTGGGAACCTCCTCATGAATATAGGGTGGGATTTCATCCTTAGAAATCATGACGTGGGCCTCTGTGGATAAAGGTTTTCACATTGTACCCATGGCACATGGTGGCAACATCAATCCAGGACTGGGTTGTGGTGCTCTGCAGGTGGACTGCCATAAACTTTCCACTGTCTTACACAGTGGTCTCAAATTTGCTCATTTGCAAATTCCAGATAATGGTATGGCAAATCATTTGCATACTACTGTGTAACAGATCTCCTTCAGGTAGACAATACTGTACATGTTACTACTACATGGCATTTGAGTTCATTTATGAACTGTGTACGTTTCTGGTAAAATAGCTATACATAACTGTGGACAGCATTTTGAAATCCCAACCTAAGATTTTAGTGATGCAAACTGTAGCTCCAATTAAATCTAATGTAACTGTAGGTGATTTTTTTTTTTTTAGTTTTGGGGTAATCTTCTTAATAGAGCATCCTGAGTGGAGAATATAAGTTGGGGATCTAGCCAGATTCTCAGGTAACAAAAATGTTTTACTCTATTTGTGGTATTTCATTGTCAGTATTTGACATTATGTTAGCATTTTTTTCAAGTCTTTGGGTAAATGTCTAATGATATTCAGTTAAGTATAGATGCCTCTGCATGTCATGATGTTCTTAACATGGTTATTCTTGAATCCAGAAGGTTTTTGATGGTATTATAAGAGATCCCGGGGGGGGGGGGGGCATGGCAATCATACTATACATGTGGAGACTTTATGATCTAAGAATTGCCTGCATAGTTTTATATCATGTAAGGAAGAACACACTTTACTACCTTGCTTGTAAAGATTTTTAAGAGATAATTGCATTTCAGTATCAATGCATGTAAATAATAAAAGGAGGCCATTGTTAGGGTAATTTCACTGTTTACACACCACAAGTGCTTGTTAAATTTGCACCTTGCAAACTTTGTGGCTGTGGATTGAGTGGCCTTATGTGGAAGTAGCTACCCAGTGGTCAGGCACAAATAGACATCATAACCAAATACTGTCTACAGTTTGCACTGTGGTGTGAAAAACCCTCAAAGGCTGGGTATCTTGCTGCTGTATGTAACAAAAACAGGTGGTGAATCAATGAAGGGTTACACCCAGGATAGGGGGGACTGCATTTAGTAAGCTGGTGCACAATTCTAGCAATGTTATGTCCCTGGACAGGACCACATTTGTGTGTGCAACATGCATTTGAGTGGACAACAACATTAACTGTAATATTTTAATAATAAACTCTTGAACAGTTTCATTAAACTCGGTAAGAAATTAAATATTTCTAGATCAGGGATGACCAAGAAAAAGTAGAACCACCATCACTTATATCTGTGATATTTGGGTACCAATGTTATTCCCAATCCTAATCTTAGAAATAGAAGCCATGATCCTGGTGATGTTAAATAAAAGATTAAATAAGGTAGGACATTATATAATTTAAAAAAAAAAGGAAGGTATGTATAGTTTCTCTGCTTGTGTTTCCTTTTAAATCACTCTTATTGCTGATTGCCCCTAAAATACTATGAAACATCAGTGTTGTGCGTCTTGTCGCATATTTCTTCTACCTTCTGAGGGTTTCTTGTGGCGCTGCCATGGAACCAGTCCTACTACTGCCGCTTCACTAATGAAATTCTCTTTTTCAGAATTCCTACAAAAATCAGTGCTTATCCAGATCTGATAATACCAAAGAAAAACGGACTTGCTTAACGAAAGTATGTTGGCACAATCCACCAGAAACGAATGTCCAAATTAAACTCAGCAAGGTTTATTGTGAAAATCCACGATGTATAAACACAGTAAAAAATAAGAAAAGCCACAATGCATAAAACAGTTAAAGTAAGCGCTTTCGTTTGGCTCATGCCAAACTTTTTCAAAAACAGTTTTGCATCACTTCCTGTAGTTTAAATAAGTTGAGTCAGTGATGTAATCAATTAAATAAATTCAAAAAATTAAAGGCATAACATGCTTTAAGGCTTTTGCCTATGTAACACAAATACGTAAAATAGTGCTGTAGTAATATAATATTATAGTAATATAGTGGCAACCAGTGCTGTCTCATTGAGCACAACGCTGAAATCAGTGCTGTGCAAAATACTTATGTATTTATGGCATACATCAGTTGTATATTTAAAAATGCATGCACAAATATACTTCGTGCATGAATCAAAATGAAGCAGCGTGTCACCCATAAATCGGGAATTAAGAATGAATAAGAATCGTAAAAGCACTCAATATAACCAATAAAAGGAGAAAGTATGAAAGATAAATAAATAAATAAATTAAAAGATACATTTAAATAAATTTAAAGATAGTATTGATTAAAATATTTTAAAAACATTTGGAACAAACATACAAAACTAAACATGGGAAAACGTTTAGATGTGGTAGATGTAAATATTGCAAGTATGTATTTGAAACGAATGAACTGATGATAAACAATATCAAGATCTGTTTAAAGGAAAAAGCTTGTTGTTACACAGAAAAAGTTGTGTATTGTGCCCTATGTAATGATTGCACTGCATTTTACATAGGAAAAACAGAAAGGAAACTGAAAGAACGTATAGGTGAACATATAAGGGCTATAAGAGATGGAAATGAATTAAATGCCTTAGCTAAACACATTAATACATACACATCGCACAACTTTAAATTTGTAGTGTTGGATGTCCTAAAAACAGATGTTAGAGGGGGGCGCCTGGCAACTATTATTGGAAAGATGTGAGTTAGAATGGCAATTAAGATTGAATGCCAACTATTGGCCAGGCATTAACAACAGTTTATCTATAGGTAGTATTTTAAAATTGAAATCACTAGTTAGATAAATTTATCTTAAACTCATTGACACTTAACAGATATTTATAAATTCACTAATATTTAAAAATCATAATTATTTAATTAGTTGTTTGCTTATTTATTATTTAATTTTATATTTTATATATTTATTATATAAGAACATTTTTATAATTAATAAAGTTCATAATTAATAAATATTTTTAAATAAGTATAATACATTGTGAATATTTAAATATTTTAAAATATTTTAATCAATACTATCTTTAAATTTATTTTTTTACATATATCTCATAACTAGACTCAGTTCATTACTTATCATTCATTCTCTACCACTTACTATGATATTACCATTCACTTTTGCGTCTTATATACTCGTATTGTGAGCTAATTAATAAACTATTTACCAACCTACTTTATAGATTATTTTATAGATTCGTTATTGTAGTTATGAATACACATACATCTACTATTTATTGCTAATGATTCTTTATAGAATAACATCGAGTCGAGTGTTTTTTTAGATATAAGTGCACATCTGTCAGCATTATTAGATTTTTGGAAGCGACGCTTTACCTCTACATATATATATTTACTGGATTTAATTTGTTTTGTCACTACCACTTATGTAATATGCCTATTGTAGTGACATATTAATGGGTAACGAAGATATTATTTACACAATTACACAAGTAAGGACATTATGTAAATCGTAAAATTATACATTAAGCACAATTCATATACTACTGATGGAACCTAGCTATTATTCCCTTATTCATTGTTATTATAAATTTTAGAGGCTAGCTTATAAATTTATTTAACACGGATTTAGCACTTTCTTATATAAGCGCACATGTGCTAGCTCATATACATTTAGGCGAAATGTCACCTCAACTCATACATTTACTTAAGTCAATGTTCAGAGTTTATTAATTCAAAATTACTTTGTATAAGGATTCACAGTGGAGAGCATACTTTCTTTCAAACTTTCTCCTTTTATTGGTTATATTGAGTGCTTTTACGATTCTTATTCATTCTTAATTCCCGATTTATGGGTGACACGCTGCTTCATTTTGATTCATTTTGATGCATGCACAAAGTATATTTGTGCGTGCATTTTTAAATATGCAACTGATGTATGCCATAAATACATAAGTATTTTGCACAGCACTGGTTGTTACTATATTATTATATTACTACACCACTATTTTACGTATTTGTGTTACATAGGCAAAAGCCTTAAAGCATGTTATGCCTTTAATTTTTTGAATTTATTTAATTGATTACATCACTGACTCAACTTATTTAAACTACAGGAAGTGATGCAAAACTGTTTTTGAAAAAGTTTGGCATGAGCCAAACGAAAGCGCTTACTTTAACTGTTTTATGCATTGTGGCTTTTCTTATTTTTTACTGTATTTATACATCGTGGATTTTCACAATAAACCTTGCTGAGTTTAAGTTGGACATTCGTTTCTGGTGGATTGTGCCAACATACTTTCGTTAAGCAGATCTGATAATGATGCTAAAACGGCGTAGTGGTTAGCATAGTCACCTCACAGCAAGAGGTTCTCCAGTTTGATTCTCAGCTGCGGTACCTTCTGTGTGGAGTCTGCATGTCCTCCTTGCATTCGTGTGGGTTTGCTCCAGTTTAAAGACATGCATCTGGGGCATTTCTCCCCAGGCCTCCGCTGAAAATTGGCTTCATTCCACATCGGACTTTCCCGGTAAACAAATGTTGAATAAAATAAATCCTTCTGCATTTCCGTTTCATAAAGGAAGAATTGAATGTGTTGGAAATAATACATGTTACCTTGGGTAACTGCACAGCACCTGGAACAAGAGTGAAAATACTGAATGAAGAGAAATTACACGTATGATACTATAGTGCCAGCATCTTGCTTACAATAATATGATTCCTTTAAAATGGGTAACAACAAAATAAGACCAATAAGGTATTTCACTACTCAGCTTTGTGGAGAAGGGGATGGCTGACCTTGCTGCTAAGTTACCATGATGTTGATTCGTGACAAAGATGGCAGGTGTGATTCCCTAAGACAGAGGTTACTTCACATTTGTATTCAAGCAGCATGGTAGAACCACTTCCTGTCATCCAGAGTTTGAGTCCCTCAGCCTCCATTGCTCGTGTAACTCTAAGCAAGTGACTTATACAGACAGGGCTCCCGGCTGAATCTAAAAAGAGTTCATGAACAGAAGCGCTCTACACTGGTTAAATAAGATAAAACAAATGGGAACTAAGTGGACAAGAGTTATCTTACAGTTGCAGAGCTGGATTTCAAGCCTGACATTTGGTCACTGTCTGTGTGGTGTCTGCATGTTCTCCTTGTGGTCACATAGGTTTTCTTAGGGTACTTCAAGCTCCTCCCAAAAACTTCCTGGTTGATTGGTTATTCTAAACTGTCCATTATATTGCATTTACCCTTGACCTGATAGCCGACCACTTGCCCAGCTAAAAAAATTAATAAAAAATGAAAATAATAATAAATTCAGACTATCAAGTGCATGCCATGGGTCAGAAATTGAGACACTTGGTCCAGGCATATGACACTAATATAGCCCAATGCTTCTAATTCTATCAGAATCCTCTGGCCAGTTTTGAACATGAATTCCCAAAGGAGGAATGTTTCCTCAACCCACAACGGCTTCACCATGGGAGACAGTCTGCTCTGTCAAAGTTGTAATGACAGCCAGTGACTGCAGCGAAGGCAGGCTGAAATCAGAAAGCCCTCTGTAATGACCAGAGTTTTTAATTTCTTTTTCAGTACGGACTCAGACCATCAGGCCAAAGGTATATTTTATATCCATGAATACATGGGATGTGTATTCTTGTGGAGTGCATGTTACTTGAGTCCAGGTGACAGAATAGCATGCACACTGAAGGGGGAGTGCATTAGCTAGTGCTAACAGAGGCAAAGATCACAGAATACTGGGGTAAAGTATTTTTACAATTTCCCTAGTATTGCACAAACACGGAGTTAACATATTTAATTCAGAAGGGGTTATGGATATTGGGGGGGGGGGGAATTCCCCCTTCAAGAAACAGTTATATCTAAATTTTGCACTATTTTCAATAACTCCAAATTTTGACGCATCTTAATTTGAAATATGGAGTTTAAGGAAACTGCAGTTTGATGGGTGGCTTGCAACCCATGTGCATACACACGACAGTTTAGTATAACCAAACAACCAGTACGCTTTTGAGAGGAAGAACAAAATTAAAACTGAAACAACCCACAGAAACTCACAAAGGAGGAGAGAACTAAGTACTCCAAGCTGAGAATGAAATTGTTCCACTGACATCAGATCTCTATCCTTGCAAACAAATTTAAATTACCTAAATGCATTTATTTAAAAAAAAAAAAAACAGAACAGAGAAACTTCCAAAGAGACCGTGACTAAAATCAGAACTGAACCCTTTGCAGGATGCACAGTGCAAGTTAATTTGTACTTTTGCACCATGAGCCATTAAACTGTTCAGTCATTCTGATTTAAGGTTTGGTGTATAATCCATGCCAGAATTTGTAAAGTCTTACAATATCTTGTGTTTTTGCCCATTTTCACTGGGGGGACATAATAGATAGGTCACCCGCATTCTCTTGCTACAGCTCTGTCTATGGGTACTGCATATCACCTACTTCCTCCCACTGGAATTAGATTACGTGCAAGAAAGTGGAGTAGAAACTATTACATGCAGACAGACTGAATGAGGACCTGATAGAGAAGGTCACTGGAGGGGAGTGACATCCTTTCCATCAGTTAAACTGAGAGCAGACATATCTAATTCAAAGACATAGTTGGACAATCAGTGTATGGCATGCCACTTTCAGGATTCTATGGGTGATATTGAATGGACAGACCTTATCATCTTTGAACGATCATTTTGAACTCCAGGATCTACGTCCTTCGGTATGTATCAGCAGGACCAAATAGAATGATTTTTTTGGAGGCATACTGGACAGAAAAAAAAAATCTTTCTTTTAAATGTGGAGACCTTTCCTTAAGTTTTGCAACAACATTAGAAAAATGATTAACTGGTACTGCAGTTCACAAATATAAAGACTGGTCCAAGAAAGTCATGTATAGCCCTACCAAACGCTTTTCACAGCAGCACACTGCTCACCTTACAAGGATTAAAAAAATCATAGCACAGGCCTTTAAAAATCACAGCAGAGGGTCAGAAGAGTATTTTATTTTTCACATTAGAAAGTCTTTACACACAATAGCCTATATAATTAGTACTACTGAATCTTTGTATAGGCTTAGTTTAGGTACTTAGAAAGTACAGTTTTGCACCTACCATAAATGTAGATGTCCGAACTGGATAGCATCTGCAGTCATAACAACTGGGGTTGTCCTGTCGTCAGGCAGCCCTTCAGTCGGCCGGATTCCAAAGTCCGGGTCCGGCTTCGGCTGATGTCGCACTCACCCGACGTCATCTCTGTTGGTCTTCGGGTATAAAGGCATCAGCCGACGCCATTTTCCTCAGTGTTTCTTGCCCCAGATGCCAGTAGCCCTCTTGGAGGCTAAAATTTGGATAGATGCCAATGTTTCCAAAAAGATAGAGGTAAACACACAAATAAGCATGTATGTACATATATACAAACAAATACACCATAACAGACTCCCCCCCACCAGCTAGCTATTAGGAGGGTAAAACACCCTAGGAGTACCACAGAGGGGAAGGAGGGAGGGTAATCCTGACTGCAGATGCTATCCAGTTCGGACATCTACATTTATGGTAGGTGCAAAACTGTACTATGTCCTTCATGGATGCATCTGCAGTCATAACAACTGGGTAGAATACCATAGCCAAGTAGAGGAGGAGGATAAAACTAGATTATGGTGTGTTTAGGATCCCTTGCAGTACAGCAGTGGCAAACCCTGCTTGGGATCTGGAATATAGAGGCAAATTATAATGCTTGGCAAATGTATCCACGGAGGTCCAAGTAGCCGCCTCAATAATGTCTTTGGTTGCCACTCCTCGTAAGAAGGCTGTGGTAGTGGCTGTTGCCCTTGTAGAATGAGGTCTTATGTTCTGTGGAATTGGTTTTCCATGGAAGGAGTAACAGAATCGTATGCAATTTCCTATCCATTTGGAGATTGTCTGTTTGGAAATAGCTTTTCCTTCCCTTCCTGTTGCATAGGCTACAAAAGTTGGTCAGTCTTTCTGCTATTTTTGTTCTGTCCAAGTAGTAGCGTAGCTGTCTATGTACATCCAAGGTATGTAGTATTCTTTCCCTCTGTTTTGTGGGTTGGGAAAGAAGGTAGGTAGGTGGATTGCCTGGTTTAAAGACACTCTGGATACCACCTTAGGCATAAATGTAGGATTAGTCCTCATGGACACTCTATCTTGGTGGAAGATTAGGAAGGGTTGCACTGCCATTAAGGCCTGTAGTTCTGAAACCCTCCTAGCTGAAGTAATTGCCAGTAGGAAAGCAGTTTTCCATGACAGGTGTTGTAGGTCTGCTGTTGCTGCTGGTTCAAAGGGTGATAGTGTCAACTTTTCTAGCACAAAGTTTAAGTCCCAAGCTGGTAAAGGTGGTTTCCTTGGAGGTTTTACATTCTTGATTCCTCTGAGGAACTGCCTGAGCAAAGGGTGCAAAAACAGGTGGATCAAAGCTGTATTCTGCTGAAATAGCTGATGCATGTATCTTGATGGAGGAGTAGGACAGGCCTGAATGAAGAAGTTCGCCAGATACTCCAGAATGTTAGGCATATCTATGTTTGACACATCTTTTCCTCTTTTAGTACTCCAAATGACAAACCTTTTCCATTTTCCAGCATAGTTCCTTCTTGTTGAAGGTCTGCGTGCTTCAAGAATAATGTCTTTAACTCTTTGGGAAAGCTCTGGGTTAGCTGCTGCTATGTGATGTTCCATGCAGTCAGTTGCAACGTTTTTAGGTTTGGATGTATGATGCTGTAGTTGTTCTGAGTTAACATCAAAGGCATCAGGGGTACTGGCCACATATTGTTCCGAGACATGCTCCTCAGCAGTGGGTACCAGTGTTGTCTTGGCCAGTTTGGAGCTATCAGGATTATCCTTGGACGTTCTTCCTTGATCTTTAGTAATACTTTGTGTATCAATGGAAGAGGTGGGAATGCATATGCTGTCAGGCTTTTCCAGCTGAAGGAGAGCGAATCCACTTTCCATGCCAGTGGGTGGAATGTCCTTGTGCAGAATTTTTTGAGCTGGTGATTGAGAGGTGATGCGAATAGATCTATCTGAGGCATTCCCCATTTCTTTGAGATGGTTTTGAAGATGTCCGGGTGCAGTTTCCATTCGTGGGCATCCGATGTGGTTCTGCTTAACATGTCTGCTAGAGTATTTTCTTTTCCCGGTACAAATATTGCCTGTAACTGGATGTTGTAGCTGAGTGCCAGGGTCCACAGCTCCAAAGTCATTCTGCATAGGGGTATGAATGAGTGCCTCCCTGCTTGTTGATGTACCACATGACTGTGGTGTTGTCTGTCCTTATCATCAACTGGCCCTCTTTGAGAAGTGGTCTGAACCTTTGGATTGCCAGTTTTACTGCCAGCATTTCTTTTAGGTTGATGTGCAGGTGAAGTTGATCCTGTGTCCACAATCCTTGCACGCATTTGTCCAGCATGTGGGCCCCCATCCTAGGTCTGAAGCGTCTGTTGTGATGGTCTGGCTTGCTTGACATCTGCGAAAGGGTAGGCCTGGGTTTGTCTGGCATGCCTGAGCCCACCATAGGAACTCCTGTTTTAAGCATGGAATTAGTGGGATTTCTGTTTCTAGGCTGTGTCTGTGTTGGGACCATAAATTCTTTAGGTACCACTGTAGTTTTCTCATATGTAGTCTGGCAAGTGGGACCAGGATTATGCATGATGCCATGAAGCCCAAGGCCTGCAGTACTTTTCTTGCTGTTAACTTGTTCAGCTTTGTTAGTGCTAAGAAGTAAAGAGGTAGTTCTTTTGTTTTTCTGCAGTTAGGAATGCCATTTGTTTTACTGTGTCCAATTCAGCCCAAGAATGTCCTTGTTTGGGATGGTATCAGCCTTGACTTTTGTAGATTGACTGTGTATCCCAGTGCTTGTAGCAAGTAAATGACCCTTTGTACATCTGTTGTCAGCTTGCTTTTGTTGTCCCCTTGTAGCAGGCAGTCGTCCAGGTATGGGTAAATTTGAATTCCCTGTAGTCTGCAATGGGCGATTACTGATGCCAGGCATTTTGTGAATACTCTGGGCGCAGTAGATAAGCCAAAGGGCAATGCTGAGAATTGATAGTGCTCTGATCCTGCAAGAAATCTGAGGTATCTTCTGCAGATTGGTCGAATGGGGACGTGCAGGTATGCCTCCTTGAGATCTAGAGTTACCAGCCAACACTCCTTGCCCAGCATGGGAAGAAGTTGCTGTAGGGTCAGCATTTTGAATTTTGGGACAATGATGTATGTATTTAAAGCGGACAGGTCGAGAATTGGTCTCCAACTTTTTTCCTTTGTTGGAACTAGGAATAGTCTGGAGTAGAACCCCTTTCCTTGCTCTGCTGTTGGCACTCTTTCCACAGCTCTCATGCTTGCTAACTGCATTATCTGTTGTAGAGCCTCTGTTTTTTGATTTGGAGGTAGATTTGGCATTCCTCTTTTGACTGGTAAAGTGTGGAAGTGGAACCGGTATCCTTGATCTATGGTTTGTAAAATCCACTTGTCTTTTGTTATATAGTGCCAGTTCTTTGAAAATAAGGTTAACTTTCCGCCTAGAGGAGCTGCTATTTGTTCCCTGGTAGGCGGATTTAGGATTAAGTCACTGTGGTTGTGTTGATGTAGTGGCAGTGGTTGTGTCTGTGCCTCTGTTGTTACCTTGCCACTGTCGTCCTCTGTAGGCACCTCCTCTGGGTTGGTTTCTGCCTCTGGAACGTCTATTCCTGCCCCTTTGAGATCTTGTGGAGTCAGGAAAGGACCAATTTTTGGCAGGCCAGTTCCTGCTAAACCTTGGGGTTGAACCTGCAAGAAATCTTTAACCGTTTGAACAGATTTTGCCTTTTCTTCCATTTTCTTCATAACCTGCTGGGCAGGTGTACCAAACAAACTTGTCTTATCCATAGGAGCATCTAGTAACTTTGCTTTGACATGATCCGGTAAAGCTTGCTCCTTTAGCCATGCATGCCTTCTTATCACTGTGCCAGTCATGGCTGATCTAAATGAAGCCTCCAGTGCATCATAGCCACATTTTAAGGAATGGTTACTAACCTGTTGTATGTTATTTACCATTTCTAATACATATTTCTTATCAAGAGATTCATCAGTGGTTAGCTTTTAGTTAACTGATCAAGCATAAACTCTTGGTATTGTATCATGTGAAACTGACAGTTTAAAGCTCTAGCTGAGAGAGTAGCTGAAGTGTAGACCTTTTTGCCCCATCTGTCTAATGACCTTGCTTCCCTTTCAGAAGGAATAGGGTTTTTAGCTATGGTCGTGCTACTGCCTTGGGACCCTGGGATATAGTTTGGGTCTGCAAGTGGGGCCTTGTAAAGGTGGTGATGGGTGTCTGGCACCCTGTAAAATCTGTCTGGTTTGGCAGGGGCTGGAGGTAAGGAGTCTGGTGCGAGCAGACATCATTGAAAGCATCATCCACCACAGAGAGAACAGGAGGTATAGCTAAGGGCCTGTGTTGTGGAAGGTGCAGAAAAGTCCTAAGTCTTTTCTGGAGTCTGAAAAATCCTGTTGCTGCCATTGGAACTGCTCTCGCATGGCATGTAAGGTTTCCCCAAAGGAGAATTCTTCTGGTGGGAAGCAGCTGGAATGGATTCTTCAGCATCAGAGTCTTCAAAATTGGAGAAAGGAGCCTCTGGCTGGTCAGTTATGTCTGATTCATCGGCAGAATCATCAGATGACACTGGCTCAGGGGGCTCTGCCCTAGGTCTCTTCTCTGGGGGCTGAGAGGCCCTGTCTGGGTGAGATTGAGATCCTCTAATTAATGAAATTAAATCTTCTGCCAGAGTAAGCATTTGAGAACTAGAGGAGGGCCTGGTTGTAGGGGTTTTAACAGGCACTGTTTTAGTAGTCTTGGCTGCTTTAGCCCTGGCGAAGGCCTTAATGGACATGGCTGCTGGAGGCCTAGCAGCACCACGTGCTGGGGTAGAGACATCCAAGGGAATGGTGTCTGATAAGTCAGTGGCAACCACCGTAGTGGGTAAAATTTCTGAGGCTGATTCAAGAATGGTAGCAGGTGCCTCAGTTGTAGAGATAGATTCAGCTGTACTTTGATCAGTTTTCTCGGTTTCGGCCGAAACAGAGACACTCGCGGTTTGCTTAACCGTGGTTTCGCCGAAACCGCGGACCGCGTGTCGGTCTTTATCTTTGCGTTTTGGCAGATTGGGTAGTCGGAGGATCCGGCGGCATAATGTCGCAAAATCAGAACCGAAAAACTGTTCAGCAAACTCCGACCGACTCCTAAGCGTTCGGTTGAAGGAAGCACAGGCGAACAGGCTGCTACGTCGTGGGCTGGGCCTAAACAAGGCAGACAATAAGAGTGAAAATCTTTATGAGGTATTTGTTTCCCACAGGTTAAACAATTATTAACTTTTTCTGACAGCGGCTGAGGCAAGAAAGAGTCCCCAACGGGTACTTAGCTTTAGAAGTCTTGAGTAGTATTCGGTAGAAGTAATCTCTGGATCCGACCGACCGGCACTTGCGAACAGCTTCTGCTTCCACGCGGCAAGAAAGACTGAGGAAAATGGCGTCGGCTGATGCCTTTATACCCGAAGACCAACAGAGATGACGTCGGGTGAGTGCGACATCAGCCGAAGCCGGACCCGGACTTTGGAATCCGGCCGACTGAAGGGCTGCCTGACGACAGGACAACCCCAGTTGTTATGACTGCAGATGCATCCATGAAGGACATCAATATGTATTCAAAAAGGGTATGATGTGAGGATCATCAACCTAGGAGGCAAAAGGCTGAATATGAGGGCCAAAATCTTAGCAGTTGAGATATGCACAACAGGACACAATTTCAACTCTGGCTGACCATTTTTTTTTTTTTCTTGTGGCTCAATGTCATGCCAGTATGATATTTATGTAAAGCCACTGGCAACTCAAATTTAAGAGGGAAATGAGGAACTCAGAACAGTGGCTGAAATGGGCAAGTGTGAATGGCAAGAGGACCCTTCTGTTTGCATAGGTGTGAAGTGATGGACATGCTGAATATGACCAAGGCTTCTGATATCTCTGGTATGAAGAAAGGCAAGGACACAATTTGGGCAAGTATATTAGGAGATGAAATATGCTTGATACATGGGGGGGGGGGAAGTAAACAGTTAAAGAAGAAATGATCAAGAAAAATGTAAATGACCTTGGATAGTCCCCCCCCCCCACAAATGTAACTAAACTACTTGCTAACATTTGTCCACAAGCAGAAAAAAAGATTAAAAACATACAGTTCCAGTCACTTCTCAGTTCCACGGAGCTACAAAGAACTAAGAAACATAGCAGTAAACCTAAATTCCAGAACTTGTAAAAATGTGTGAACTTTTGTTTAACATTATGAAAGGGGTAGAATATGAAGCAATCCACATTATCAGGCTCAAACAAGGACTAAACTACACAAGGAATGAATAGGGGGGCTTCCAGTTAACTTGTACTTTACTCTGAAAGTTTTGCACCGGCAACAAACTTGTTAGAACACATGAACAAGAGAAAAATGTGCATTGAAATGAGCAAGACAACGAAATACACTTCATTCCGATAATGTATTTTATGGCATGGCAGTCTGCATGACACTGTCACCTGTTTACACAGTCAGTGATGTGAAAACAACATGAATGCGCCTTTTTGCTATACAGTGTATGATAACCACTGCTTAACGCAAAGTCTGTGGCAAGTACTGCACAAGAAAGGAGGTCTACTGTACATAGAGGGCAAGAGACCAAGTAGTTAGAAATGATTCACATACCCTAGGATGTTATTCATTATGCTTAGTAAGTTTCTCTTAGTGGGTAAGAAACACAGCCTGACACTGAAAAACGAGCCTGAAGAAACCTAATGAGATTCTCCAAAGGATGCATGTTTCAACTTTAGGACTTTTTAAGTGCAGAAAGTAAATTATGGCTACAGAGCATTACTTAAAGTAATTCTCTTATTAGACTAACTTTAAAGATGTGATACCCATTAGATGAATAATTTCTTCAACTGAGAACTAATAATCGATTCTTGTAGCTCAGTTCAGAATAATCGTAAAAGATGCTCTAGTGGCTCTTTCAATGATTTTTCTTCAGACAATACTAATAAAGAATTGCCCAACACATCTAAAGGCTATTACAGGTTACGTTAAAACACAGTGCAAGAAAAGGGCACATTATTCAGCTGCCTGAGAAGGAGCGATCCTTTTGCAATCCATTAAGATGTTTTTCCATAACTACACAGAGATTTATATTGTCATTCAAAGACATTTATCAGTTTTCCAAAATGTTAAAAAATGCAATACTAATAATGTCTTGCAGCGTTCCGACAGTCTGCATGCCTGAAACGTGAATGTTTTCTTCTCAGTAACAGAATTACAGACATGTTAAAGGAAAAGTTGGCAGAGAGGAAGGCTGACTTCTGGAAGGGATGTTGTACAAAAATCACAGAAGTCTGTACTGTTAACCACAGAACAAGCATTACACATATGATCACTGCTGTAACTAACTTTAAATAAATGCCGAGGGAGAGGTTGCTGAATATGCACATTTGACAGCATGAAGAAAAGTCCCAGCAAACGCTGCTTATGACCAAAAATGCACACACAAACTAAATTATACAATGCATATAACACAAAAGTATAATCCAAATTTTACTAGATGTCCTCAAGAAACTATTTACATTCACCAATGCTGAGAGTGCTTTTTATAAATATTTCTGACTGAATAGAAAGTTAAGTTGCGTGAAAGACTAAATAAAAAAAAAAATTGGGTTATTTTATATCGACATCCTTAATGACATCATCTCCAGCAAGAACATGCAAAAGCAATACTGTCTTCATCCGTTGTTAGGCACTGGTACATCTTACACTGGAAGCTAATGACATAGGAATAGCAATGACTGCATGAAGTCATGTGCTACTGCACACAATGTATTTATTTTTGAGCCCAAATTCTCCCACATGGAAGGTGGATGGAGGGAGGGTATCGCTACTACAATTGATCTATTAGAAGATCTTTTGTAAGTTTAGTTACACAACTCTATAATGTTCAGCATTAGATCACTGTTGTAGTAACATAAGCTATTAGGGTAGATCACCATATCTAAGAAACAGACAGGAAGAAGTAGATTAAGAACCATTTAGCCCCTGCAGAATAGTCCTAGCAATGCCTGTCCTGGATCTGGAAAAGGAATCCAGTTTGTAATTTTGTTATTGTATAATGTAAGCATATTTATCATGAAGAACCTTCTTGTCCATTAACTTAAATCGGTTGACTACATGCCTGCTCTGTGATTGAACGTCTCTATAAAATAATATGTGCACTCTAAGGACCTCTTACTAAGTTGGCCACTGTCCCCTTTTTCTTGACCAGTAGACTATACTGCATATGCCAGTTATTTAGCCTCAGGAAATGACAGAAAACCTACTTTACTTTGCATCTCTTTGTTAATTGCTTTGCACTGGCTATAAACTGATGGTTATCAGTTATAATTTCCTGAGGGTATGAAGCCTGCTATGCTCAGCTTTGCTCCCCTACCCCACCTCCAATTCCCACCCACCACTGCTTACTCTAAAACTTCCTACATACACATTTCACTTGTGACTCATTCAAAAATCCTCCCCAAATGACCTCTTTACTTCTATACATAAACTTATGTTTCTTATTTCCTACTTCCCTATCTGCATTTAATTTTTAGCCCTATTCTCAGCTATCTTTCCCTCTCCCATACTGCTTTGCACTATATCCAAACCAAAGCAAAATTAAGTGCATGAATTTTCTCCAAAAAAACAAGTATGCATAGTTCCCCAATATACTAAAGCCCTTCTAGGAGATATATATACCCTATGCCTAGCCCCATCCATCAGAATGAAAACAAAGATAATTCCCTCCCACACTCTTCTCTTATCCAACAGCAACCAATCCCCAGCCCCAGTGATCTACTTTTTGCTGCAAAAAATGTTAAAAACATAAGAAATAAAACTGCTGGATTACTCAGCATAAACTTGGCATTCCTGCTGTAACTGAAACTTGGCTTAAACACAGCATAAATAACTCAAGTTATACCTCCTAGCTATATCATCATCTGTAATGACCGTATAAAGAAGAAAAGTGGTGGAATTGCTTTAATATTTCCCAACACCTTCCACATTTCCCCTTAAAGCACACAATACCAAAATTTACTTCAGCAGAACGTCTTATTGCTTTCCTCAAAATAAACAAATATGTATTACTGTCCTTTACATCCCTGCTGGCAACAATACAGCTATGACAAAAGGAGATACTACCAGCCCAGCTAGCTGGAATTTTGAAAATAATTATATGTCATTGGTGAATATTGAAATGATTTATACATGATGCTTGTGTTACAAATTTGTTAGAACTGTATGTCATGTGTACATCAAACTGCTTATACACATACGTGTATTGAAAAGGGTATTTGCAGAGTGCTGTTTGAAATGTAGCCACAGTGTGCTCGACTGGAAGAGAACAGAAATGTACAAGCACTTTTGTAACTGTTTAAATGTGTATATTTTAACAATGGAAACTGGAATGCAGGAGGTTAACTTCAGAAAAATAACTGAAATTAAATTACTTTATAGCTAAGCCATAAAAGATGGCATCTTTCAGTTTTCAGTACAGCAAGATACACAATGTCTGTACTAGGAAACTTTCTGTATTGTCTTTAGCATGACATAATTACCAGTCTTGAAAGCATAAAGGAATGTAATTGTTTTATGACTTCCAGCATCTACCAGAGATTTGTGGAGAAACCTTTGTCTGTATATTTTATAGGGAGATGCTAAATACTGCCAGCTTCATCAATGGTTGTTTGGCCTGGGAACTAGCAGTCAGATATGAAATGATGTCATTCTGCAAGCTATCCCAGCAGTAATATTTGAGATATTAATTTGAGAAGTCTCTTAGTGAGACAAAGCATTCTGTCTTGGACCTGACAACAACTAAAAGATCCATTCACCACATCTGCCTTGGTCTATTAGTAAGTTCTTAGATTATAGTAATTCTCTTGGCATTCAGTCAGGAATATAGTGAATCTTAGTTTAGATATTTTTCTTTATTTATTTGAGACTGCCCTGCAATGTTGTTTTAAATATTTCCTGTGGTTTTGAATTCTGATGTCACTGTGAATATATATTTAGTATTGTCTTGTTCTTTTATTATTTATTAAATATATTTAAACCTTTCATTGCGGCTGATCTGTGTAGAGATATTTAAGTTTTGAGAGTAGTTGCATATTTATTTGGTGACATTGTGTGGGCAACTCCTAATAGCCTTGCTCTTGATCAAACTACCATTTGTGTTAGTATTGATATTAGACAGTAATACTGGACACTCTAAGGACCTTAAGGTAGCTGCAGGAGTGACTGCTGGCAGTAAAAACTGCCTTATAGTCTGGGTAAAAGGTGGGATAGCTAGTAAACCTGTGCCAGCCTTTCCCAGGTGTGTATGTGTCAGCTTCTTTGGCAAGGACATGAAGCACTGATTGGACAGAGAGTGTGCTGGAGGTCTTGGCGTCATCATTCAGCTGAGATCACAACTTTACAGCTGTGCCAGTGGGGAGTCTTATTGCGGATCTGGAGAAAGAATGAGAAACCAGCCCCCGGACTGACTCTGGTCTCTGTGTGCTCTTTAGGAAAATTGCACTAGATGCAGAGAGCTGCATCTGGAAATACTGATTGTGTACTTGTCATCCTCCCTGTGAACATCTCCCAATGTTGCCACTGATGAGGATTGAGGCTCCTTGATTACTGATCCGGTGGTGGGGCATCACAACATCTATACTGGAAGATATCCATAACATTTCCACAAGAAAAAATACTACTAGTTAATGTGAATGTCTATTGGTTGGACATAAGCTCGTCTACATCTAGCATGAACTTCTATGGTTTCACACAACCAATTAATAGCCCCATACATTATAGCAAGACATCAAATTCTATATTAGACTGGATCCTAGTAAATACTCCACCACAGGTACAATGTCTGAATGTCTCAGTGATCATCTCCCAGTCTATATAACTAGATATCTCACACATCCAGTTAAATAGCATATTTACAAAACAAGATGCAACCTTTCCAAGTTTGTTTAACCTAGAAATGTTCATTACTACACTATCATCTATTAACTTGAACTTCCTAAAAATCCTTCTGTTAATGTTGTAAATTAATTCAATACAACTTGTTTAAATATCCTAAATAGACTTGCATATCCAAAAAGGAAGAGACTAAAAACTGTGGAATTTGGTTATCCAAGAGTTTCATGCTAATTCAGAATAGAGAAAAAGCATGGAAAGAATGGTAAAAATATAAAACACCTCAATATCTCGAATTAGAATGCTTCACAATCATACTAAAAGGTAAATAAATTAAGACAAAAAAAGTACAGTTTTGTACCTACCATAAATGTAGATGTTCGAAGATCCACATTGCTGCAGTCCTTACACTTGGGTAGTCCGCTGTCCTCGGTCGGCCCGAATATCAAAGTATAAGGCTGACGTCGGTCAAGGCGCATTTGACTGACATCAGGACGTCAGGGAACAAATGCGCATACCCGACGTCATATCCTCAGTCTTTTCTTGCCCCAGATGTCAGAAGACCCTAAAATAAAGGTCAAAACCAAAAGACAGCAAACAACCAACCAACCACCCTTGCACTAACTATATGTACAATATATACAATATACACAATATGTACAACCCAACCCACACAACCACCTCTAACTACAGGGAAGGAGGGAGGGTAAATTGGACTGCAGCAATGTGGATCTTCGAACATCTACATTTATGGTAGGTACAAAACTGTACTATGTTCTTCATCTCACATTGCTGCAGTCCTTACACTTGGGTAGAATCCCAAAGCAGAGGTAAGGGAGGATGGCTAACTACAAGGAAGCAGGAGCTGCCAAAATGCCCTGCAAAACAGCAGTGGCAAAACCAGCCCTGGATTTAGAGTAAAGTGGCAGGTGATAATGCCTAGAGAAAGTATGCACTGAACTCCAAGTAGCTGCCTCCAAAATATCCTTGGTTGCCACTCCCCTCAAAAGCTGTTGATGTGGCAGTAGCCCTAGTGGAATGAGGCCTAATCCCAGCTGGAATCTCCTTGCCATGATGGGAATAACAGAAAGCAATGCAAAACCCAATCCACTTAGAAATAGTTTGTTTTGACACAGGCTTGCCCTGAGAACTCAAAGCAAAAGAAACAAACAACTGCTGAGACTGCCTGAACCCTTTAGTTCTGTCCAAATAATAACGCAACTGCCTGTGTACATCTAAAGTGTGCAAAATCTTTTCCCCTTTATTTTGGGGATTTGCATAAAAAGTAGGCAAATGAATAGTTTGGTTTAAAGCCACACTAGAAACCACCTTAGGCATAAAGGAAGGATTAGTACGTAATGATACCCTATCCTTATGGAAAATCAAGAAAGGCTCAACCGCCATAAGGGCCTGCAATTCAGAAACCCTTCTTGCAGAGGTAATTGCCAACAAAAAGCAGTCTTCCATGATAAATATTTCAACTCAGAAGTAGCTGCAGGCTCAAAAGGTTGTAGAGTGAGTTTCTCCAACACAAAATTGAGATCCCAAGCAGGAGTAGGAGCTCTTAAGGGGGTCTTATATTCTTCCCCTCTAAGAAATTGCTTGAACAAAGGATGAGAAAACAATGGTGGTACACAATCATAGTGAGCGAAATTGCTGCAGCATGAACCTTAATAGAAGAGAAAGACAAACCTTTGTCCAGTAACTCAGTAAGATATTGAAGAGCCACACTCAAATTAGGCTCAGAAACATCAAAATCTTTTGCTGCACTCCAAAATAAAAATCTCTTACATTTATCTGCGTACACTTTCCTTGTACTAGGCCTTCTAGCTTCCAAAATCACATTCAAAACTTGTTGTGGAAGTTGAGACCCTTTATGGTTCAAAACAGAATATGCCAGGCTGTTAGGTGAAGAGAGTGAAGTTTGACATTGAGCAAATGGTTGTCCTCCTGTGACAACAGGTGTGGAATCGAAGGCAAAGGCCATGGAGGCTTCCGTAACAGACTTCTCAGTAATGGGTACCAGTGCTGTCGAGGCCAATCTGGAGCTATTAAAATCATCCTTGGCTTGTCCTGTCTGACCTTTAGAAGTACCTTTGGGAGGAGAGGCAGAGGTGGAAAGGCATACACATGAAGATTGCTCCAACTGAAAGAAAGAGCATCCACTTTCCAAGCTGTGGGATGAAACCTTTTTGTGCAAAACTTTGGCAGCTGATGGTTTAGTGGAGAAGCGAACAGATCTATGTCTGGAGTTCCCCATGACACTGTCAATTTCTGAAACACATGAGGATCCAATTTCCACTCGTGGGGATCCATAATTCGTCTGCTCAACACATCTGCTAAGGAGTTCTGTGCTCCTGGCAGAAACCTTGCCTGAAGATTGAGTTGTAACTTGAGAGCAGTCTCCCACAAAATCATTGCTTGCCTGCATAGAGGGTAAGAATGCGTTCCCCCTTGCTTGTTGATGTACCACATGACAGTTGTGTTGTCTGTTAGAATCAACACCTGCCCTGGAAAAGTAAATCCTTGAAAGCTATTAATGCAAACTGGACTGCTAACATCTCCTTTAGATTGATATGTAGATGCTGTAGTCTGGCAGGCCACTTGTCTTGTATCCACTTTCCATTTAGATGAGCTCCCCAAGCTTTGTCTGAGGCATCTGTCGTTAAAATCTGACTCGCCTCTGGCCGGGTCACAGAGAGTCCCTTGTTTAGGTGACATTCCTGAGCCCACCACAAAAATTCCTTTTGAATGCAAGGTATTATTTGAATGACAGTGTCTAGATCCTGGCAGTGCTGTGTCCATACATTTTTGAGATACCATTGTAGCTTCCTCATATGCAGTTTGGCATTGGGAAGCACCAGAATACAAGATGCCATGAACCCTAAGGCTTGAAGGACTGTCCTTGCAGTCAGCCCGGACTGATGAGATAGCTGATGGAAGTAAAGGGATAGACTTTTGTTTGTCCGGGGTTAAAAAGGCCATCTGGGATGCTGTATTCAGTCTCACACCCAGAAAGCACATGTCTTGAGAGGGTACTAGACTGGACTTTATTTCGTTCACAGAATACCCTAGGCATCTTAGCACTGCTATCACATATTCCAAATGACGAAGAAGCTCTTCCTTCCTTGAGCCAGAATCAGGCAGTCGTCCAAATAAGGATAGATCTGTATTCCTTTCAGCCTGAAGAAAGCTATCACTGGAGCCAGAACTTTGTGAACACTCTGGGCAGTAGATAAGCCAAAGGGCAATGCAGAGAACTGATAGTGAAAAGTCCCAGCTCGAAAACGCAGATACTTCCTGCAACTTAGTCTGATAGGAACATGAAGGTAAGCCTCCTTGAGATCCAAAGTTACCATCCAATGATCTTTGCCCAGCAGAGGCAAAAGCTGTTGTAACGTCAACATTTTGAACTTGGGAATGTCCAGATAAGTGTTGAGGATAGATAGATCCAAAATTGGTCTCCACGTGTTCCCCTTCTTTGGTACTAGGAACAGGCGAGAATAAAATCCTAGGCCCACTTCTGGCATAGGGACCAGCTGTATGGCCCCTAGTTGAAGTAACAGAGAAATTTGCTTGTGAGCCTCTATTCTTTGTTGAGGAGGAACGTCTGGCATGCCCCTGAACGGAGGCAAGGTATGGAAATAAAACCTGTAACCTTGGTGTATGATATCCAATACCCATTTGTCTTGGGTAATTAAACTCCAATTTTCTTTGAAAAGTGCCAACCTTCCTCCCAAAGGTGCTGCCAGGCAGAAGGCTCTGGCAGCTGAAAAGGTAGGTCATTGGGTCTGTTTACGAAAGGACTGACCCCTGCCCTCACCTGAAGACTGTGCAGGAGAACTCCTGTTCTAGGCCTAAAAGAGCCCTGAGCTCTGCCCCTACCACGTCTAGATCTACCCCTAGACTGGGAATCATAAGAAGGATACGTCCACCCTTTAGCAGGCCAATTTCTGCTAAACTTTGGAGGCTGAACCTGCAAAAAATCTTTAACAGTCTGCATAGACTTTGCTTTGTCTTCCATTTTCTTTAAAACTGCCTCAACAGGAGGACCAAACAACACTTCAGATTGTAAAGGAGCATCTAAAATCCTTGTTTTAACATGTTCAGACAAATTTTGATCCCTTAGCCAGACGTGCCTGCGAAGAACTGACCCAGTGGCAGCCACCCTAGACGAGGCCTGTACAGCATCAAAACCACATTGCAAAGAATGCTTACCCACCTGTTCAGAAACATGCACTAAATCTTGCAACTCTTTACAATCAATACCTACTGCCAAAGCATCAACCTTAGACTTTAATTGTGAAAGGAGATAGTTTTGGTATTTCAACATGTGAAACTGGCAATTCAAAGCCCTCATAGCAAGAGTGGAAGAAGTATAAACTTTCTTTCCCCATCTATCCAAGGCCCTAGCCTCTTTGTCTGCAGGAACCAGATTCTTAACAACAGAAGCCTT
Organism: Protopterus annectens; assembly: GCF_019279795.1. Taxonomy (NCBI): domain Eukaryota; kingdom Metazoa; phylum Chordata; order Ceratodontiformes; family Protopteridae; genus Protopterus; species Protopterus annectens. Next base: position 869,098,402 of record NC_056733.1, on the reverse strand, counting down.
AACACCTTTAGGCCCCTGGCTAACAGTTTCTGGGTCTGCCCTAGGACTCTTAAAAAGATACTTATGAGCTTCAGGCACCCTGTAATATCTATCCGGCTTAACAGGAGCAGGAGGCAAAGAATCAGGATTAAGGAAGCCTCTGTAAAACATCTTCCACTACATCCAAAACAGGAGGTATAGCCAAAGGCCTATGCTGGGGTAAAACAAAAATTCCCTAAGCCTTTTCCTGGAATCAGAGAAGTCCTGACCTTCCCACTTAAAATGCTCCCTCATGGAATGAAGAGTTTCTGAAAAGAAAAATCCTCAGGAGGAGAAGCAGAAGGAGTAGAATCATCCACATCAGAATCAGAATAAGGAGAGTACTCCTGCAAGTCTTCAGCCGAAGACTCTGACACATCTGAAGCCTGCTCAAAACCCCCAGCTCAGGCTCCACCCTAGGCCTCTTATCAGGAGGGGCATAGAACCCTAATCAAAGTAATCAAATCTTCTGCCATTTTAAGCATATGCTTCTTGGGCACAGTACCTGAAGAGCTAGGGGTAACACCAACTGAAGCTAAACCTGGCCTGCCCCTGGGAGAAGCCTTAGAAACAGAAGGAGAGGGCCTAGCCACCCTTGGAAGGGAGGGAGTATAGTAACCTGAGAAGTCCCTCAGCTTGACTTGCCTCCTGAGAGGCCACATCTTGCAATACTAAAGTCTCACCCTGGGAACACAAAGAAACCTCCGGTGGAGCCACCGGCTCCACCGACACCTCTAAAGAACCGGCGTCCGGTACAGACGGTTCTTCCAGCCTAGGCTTAACTGCTTTGCCCTTGCGCTTCTTTAGAAGCGGCCGGAGCATCCGACGGCATGTTATAATTGCACTGCTTCCCAAAGACTAACCTTGCACAATCCAATCTCCTCTTTATAGTGCGTTTATTAAATCTAGCACAAGAGCGACAGCCAACAACGTCGTGCTCAGGCCCTAAGCAAGGAATACACAAAGTATGATAATCTCTATGCGGTATCTGTTTCCCACAAGAAATGCAATTATTGACTTTTTCTGACATCCGGTAAATCACTGAGGCAAGAAAAAACTAAAATATTCCCCAACGGGGTACTTAGCCAACTTTGAACTCGGTCTGAAACTTCGAAATCGAAAAATCTCAGAACGCCAACCGGCACTTGCAATGCTGCTTCTGCATCGGACCATGCGGCAAAAAAGACTGAGGATATGACGTCGGTCATGCGCATTTGTACCCTGACATCCTGATGTCAGTCAAATGCGCCTTGACCGACGTCAGCCTTATACTTTGATATTCGGGCCGACCGAGGACAGCGGACTACCCAAGTGTAAGGACTGCAGCAATGTGAGATGAAGAACATCTGTACTATAATAACTTTCAGAATAACATGAAACACAACCCTAAAGAATTGTGGACATCCATTAAAGAAATCTTACATCCCAGCCAAAAATTCAACCCAAACCCCTCTCCAGATAACTCACCACTCAAAACTGAAATCCATTGTAGTTAGTATAGCATCTCTAACCATGGATTCCGCAACATCTAATTTCAACCCTGGCCAACAGCCACATATCATCACATCCACTTTCACCTTCAAACCTGTGCCCATATCCAATATAAAACTACTCAACTTAAATAGTGCTCTACTTCAGCTGATGACCTTTCAAGTGAGCACCTAAAAATAGCATCCAACAGCATTGACTACCCTATTTCAATCCTCATAAATAGATCAGTCCAGGGAATCTCATGTTCCCTTTATCTGGAAAACGTCGCTCATTATTCCTTCTGCATAAAGGAAGAACTTCAGCAAACAGTAATAACTTCAGACCCATAGCAATCTTATCTTCACTTACCAAACTACTTGAAAAATGTATTCAAAAATAATTGTTAGACTACCCCCTGAAGGAAGAACTCCTATCTCCTAGACAACATAGCTTCCACCCTTCCCACAGTACTAGCACCACCCTACTAACACAGATACTGTCAATAACACTAGAGATAAGGACAAATTAGTCTCTCTCTTATTTTTAGACTTGTCTAAAGCCTTTGATAAAGTGTGTCACAGCAAACTTCTACTTGCATAAAAACAATGGCTATCTCTCCTCTACTACTTTCCTAGACCTGTCTAAAGCATTTGACATGGTCCCACACAAACAACTTATCTCTGTCCTCAATAACCTATCCTTCTCACAATGGGTCACCAACTGGTTTCAGAGTTACCTGTCTGACCGCCAACAATCCGTTGTATGGCAGAATGACATATCTCCCCAACTACCTGTCTCCATAGGGGTTCCCCAAGGATCCATCCTTGGACCCCTACTCTTCTCTGTTTACACCAATAATCTAGCCTCTGCCACAAAACATGGCACACTCATACAATACGCAGATGACTTGACCATCATCTGCTCAGCCCAGTCCCTACCAAAACTGCAAAAAGTCACACAGGAAGCCTTTTCCTCTGTTGAAACATGGTTATCCGATGCCCAATTAATACTCAACCCAAACAAAACTAAACTACTCATCTTCCAACCCACCAAACATACTCGAAGCAACTCTCACTTTAACATCACGGCAAAAGACAACACCACTATATACCCAACTGAACACACCAAATTGCTAGGAGTGGAAATAGACAATAAACTAAAATTTGACATTTACATATCCATGACTATAAAAAAAGTCCACAAAAAACTAGGAGCGTTATACAGAAATAAGCAATTTCTCACCAAAGCAGCAAAGATTTCAATAGCAAATTCCCACCTTATCTCCACCCTACTTTACGCCTCTCCAATATATACTAACCTAAGGCAATGTGATCTAAACAAGCTAGAGACCTGCTACAACAAAATTGCCAAATTCGCCACAGGGGCATCCTACCGTAGTCACCACTGTCTCTCACTTGCTGAACTGGGCTGGCTTGAACTCCCTCAGCTCCTTCAGTGGTATCAACTCTCACTCGCCCACAAACTAGTAAACCATCCACTAAATGTCCCATCCCTCCAGAATCTACTCCAACCCTATCTCACCACCAGACCACTAAGATCCAGCAGCAAAAATCACTTGCAGATCACTAAAGCCAATAACTCTGCTGGTGAAGCACTATTCTCTTGCGCCATAGCCAAATTATGGAACTCACTCCCACCCACAATTACCTCCATATCATCACGCACCCACTTCAAAACTTTACTAAAAGCGCAACTAAAAACATGCTGGCTATGCCCTTGCAACTGCCACTCTAATATCATCCAACCACTACCTTTCTTTCCACTCCACTAACTACCTTGATTATAGCAAGCTCAGATGCTCATAAGCCAGTACTTATTATACAGCACAAACTTCTTCTTGTAACATTTGTTAACATCTGGTATGCACTTCACAGATAAAGACTCTAGTTTTCTACTGATGTACTATGTTCTTCATCTGTAAATATGTTGTAATTGCTATGTAAATTGTTATTCACTATGTAATCCAATGTATATACTGTCTGTTTATTTTAACTGTGGAGCTTTTCTCCCCGGGCCTCCGCTGAAAATGGACCTACGTCCAGTCGGACACTCCCGGTCAACAAATTTAAATAAATAAAATAAATAAATTCACTTTGTCTCTCTCAGCCTGCCCTTCTGTGGTTCAAAAGCTACCTGTAAAATAAGTATCAGTCAGTAAAATGGCACTCCACACTCTCTCCTTACCTCCCAGTCACAACTGGTGTACTACGCTCTATCCTTGGTCCCCTCCTCTAACATTTCCACCAACACCCTATAAACATCCACACAACAGGTCACCCTAATACAATACGCAGATAATTCCACTCTCATTTGCACATCTGACAACATAGTAGACCTACACAAAATTACTCGGGAAGCTTTAACAGCCACTGAAACATGGCTTTGTAACTCACAAATCATGCTCACCCCACAAAAGACCAACTACTACTAATTTCCCCAAATCCCTCTCATGAAAAAACAAAACTTAAACTCCTCCCTCTCCCGATAATACAACCACTAAAGTCACTTCTCAGAGCAAATTATTAGGGGTGATAGTGGATGATAAGCTTACATTCAACCTGCATATACAAAACTACACAAGAAAAAAACACAAAATCTAGAAATGCTTTACAAAGCCAAAAACGTTTTCGCTGACACAACTAAAACTTCACTTGCTACTACTTATCTCCTCCCTGCTATTACTTATTGGTGCTCCCATCCTTATGAACCTCCAGGCTTCACAAAAATTAAAACTTGAACAATGCTATAACAAAGTTGCTAAATTTTCAGCAAATACCCCTTTCAGAATCCACCACTGTATAGTACTAAAAAGCCTAAATTAGTTAGAACTGCCTAGTCAACATACACTGCTTCTTACCACCTATAAAATTATCCAACATCCATCTGCCTGTAAAGCACTAAAAAACATTCTACACAACTATGTTACCATTTGGTCATTTCGATCCAGTGACCAAAAACTCCTGTCTATGTTTGTCTTTTTGGCTTTTCCCAGTTAGGGGTCACCACAGTGGAACTCCGGTCCACTAATGATTGGCAGTCGATTTTTATGGTGCCGAGTTGACAGCTCAACGCCCAACCTTCAACGAAGGTACGCCCATTCACGCATGTCTTTCGAAGGCCACTCAACTGCGGGGAGGACATGCAGACTCCACACAGAAGGCACTCCAGCTGAGAACTTTTTGCTGTGAGGCAACAATGCTACCGCTGTACCACCGCGGCTTACCAAAAACTCCTGTCTGTAAATCTATCAAATCTGTTGGCCATTGTCTGTACTTGTACAAGGTTGCTAAGGCTTGGAACTCCTTACCTATATCCATCAGCTCAATAACCTCCCTCCCATCTTTCAAAACCACTATGAAAGACTTCTTAGCTAAAACTTCTCTGTTCTTGCTCCAAAACAGGATAAACTATATCCATAAATGTGAGCAAGTACTTTTAAATTCCTTATACTGCCTTCTATAAAATTCTCTTCCCTGAATTTCTATCAAAATATACCATAAGCCTGTTTTTCCTTTCACTTCATATTTCAATTTTGTTTCGTATTAGCCTTACTTACCTTTAATTTCTCTATAAGCTGTCTAGAATTTCTATAAAATATTAAATGATTGCCATATAACTTGTATCAATTCTTAACCAATGTTTTTATATTATCACTAATTTCTATAATTATTTAAACTACAGATGCTTTTATTTTTGAAGATTGTAAAATTGTTAAAATGTTTTGAATAATTTGGAGCTTTTCTCCTTGGGCTTCTACCTAGTTGGACTTTCCTTCTAATCAAATCTCAATAAGTAAATAAATGTATAAACTAAGGACCAAACTGCTGCTCCTAAAATACCTCTAGAGTCCACCCCTTTCTAGAAAATCACTGAATAAGACTTTGACATCATTCTCCACTCAGGCATCATTAATGAACGCACACAGCTGGAGATCAACCCATATATTGTCAGGTGGGTTGCAAACTGGCTCACCGATAGAACACACACAGTCAAAATAGGTGACTCTACCTCCACCAGCAGACCCGTAACTAGTGGTGTTCCACAGGGATCTGTGCTGGTGCCCCTATTGTTTGGAATCTACTTCTCAGAGGTACAGGCTAAAACAAAAGGCCTATGGCTGGCAAAGTTTTCTGATGATTGCAAACTGGGTGCAGTCAATGAGTCCCCAAACAATGTCAACATCCTACAAGAGGAAAACTACTGGTGCCAAAGTCATGGGCTAAAATGAGAAGTTATGTACCTACCATAACGTTCCATGTTAGTTGTCTTCTCTCGCCTTCTTTCTTGCTTGATGGGTTCGGAGCCGATCCTCGGCTCCGACTCGGCACTTTGCTAAGCTCGAGAGTCACTTTTACCAGCTCGAGGCAGCCCCATATCCCATGATGCAAGGCGGTAAGTACCCAGATCTCGTTTGTTGTATATAGGCAATAACACCTAGCATAAATAACTTCCAAAAGGAAGAAAGGAGGAGAGAAAAAAAGCCTGAAGGATGGTTGGAGGACCAGCACTGTATGGTCTTCAGAAACATACTTCCATGTAGAGAGAAAGGTCTGTCCAGGCCAGGGGGAAGGAGGGAGGGTCGCAAGAAAGAAGGCGAGAGAAGACAACTAACATGGAACGTTATGGTAGGTACATAACTTCTCAATGTTAAGTTGTCAATCTCGCCTTCATTCTTGCTTGATGGGACGCGTCCTAGCACCTCTATCCTGGGTGGCTCAATGGAACAGACTCTTGAGAACTGTAGAGCCAAAACTGGCTCTGTCCCTGGAGGCCAAATCCAATTTGTAATGGGAAACAAAGGTATGAGGAGTGGCCCAAGTGGCTGCTGCACAAATAGTGTCTAATGGAAGTCTAGCTTGAAAAGCTGTAGAAGTGGCTAAGCTTCTGGTTGAATGCGCTTTAGGTTTCGAGCACAGCTGTTTTCCCCTGAGCTGATAAATTTCAGAGATGACAGAAGAAAGCCATCTAGATAAGGTCACTTTTGAAACAGGAAGGCCTTTCTTGCTATCAGCATAAGAAACAAAGAGCTGATCGGATTTCCTGAATTGTTTTGTTCTGTCCAAATAATATCTGAGTTGGCAGTGAACATCAAGATAATGTAATTTTTGTTCCGATCTGTTTGAGTAGTTTGGGAAAAATACAGGAAGATCAACAGCCTGATTCAAATTAGTCTTTGAGGCGACCTTAGGCAAAAAGGTCGGATTAGTTCTCAATGATACTCTGTCTTTGTGGAAGACTAAATAGGGGGGGCGAACAGATAGAGCATGAAGTTCAGACACCCTCCTAGCTGATGTAATAGCAACCAGGAATAAAGTTTTCCATGAAAGAAATTTCAGGGAACATGAAACAGCTGGCTCGAAGGGAGGAAGAATCAAGGATGTCAGCACTAAATTCAGGTCCCATTGAGGAGGAGGACTCCTGATTGGAGGCTTCAGGAGAAAGATTCCTTTTAAGAAGGCTCTACAAAGCCTGTGGGACATAATGTTGTGATCTGCGAACCCGACATGAAAGTTCAAGATAGCAGCCAACTGAACTTTGACCGTGGAAGAAGAGGAGCCCGCGTGAAAGATTTCCGCTAAGAAATCCAAAACTGCTTGTACTGGAGCAGTAAAGGGATCAATATTTTTAGCTTTTGCCCAACAAGAAAAGCGTTTCCATTTGCTAGTATAAATCCTCCTAGTGGAGGATTTTAGAGAAGCTACTATGATGTCTCTAACAGGATTAGAGATCATAGGAAGCCTGGCTAAGGAAGGAAGTGGAGCAACCATGCTGTGAGGTTGAGAGAAAGGATAGACTGCAGCTGACCCGATTGGTGAATCAGAAGATCTGGCACTGGGTCCAGATGCCACAGCTGCACCAAAAGGTGATGATGGAGGAACGGAAACCAAATTTGTCGAGGCCAATAAGGAGCAATGAGAATCATTTTGGCTCTCAAAACTGTGGCTTTCTGGATTACTTGTGGAATCAGCGGAAAGGGAGGAAAGGCATAAAGAAGTCCCTGGGGCCAATCCTGGGTCAGAGCGTTTCTGGGGGGATGGCCTGGTAGTGGGAAGAGAGAGAAGAAGTCTGGCCTTTTGCTGTTTTGGGGAGTAGCAAAAAGATCGCAACATGGGCGGCCCCATTCTAGAAAAATCTCCTCCACTATAGATTGTTTGAGAGACCACTCGTGAGGCATGAGAATAGCTCTGCTCAATCTGTCCGCTAAAATGTTGGTTTTCCCAGGGATATGCGTTGCTACCAGAAACCGATGAGAGGAGATCGCCCATTGCCAAAGTCTGAGCGCTTCTCGACACAAGGGGTAGGACTTGGTTCCGCCCTGTTTGTTGATATACCATACTACAGACATGTTGTCTGTGTGGACTGCAATTGTCCCAAAGGGAAGAAAGTCGTTGAGGGCTTGCAACGTTAAAAGCGCTGCTCTCATCTCTAGGACATTTATGTGCAGGTGGTATTCGAACGGTTGCCACATCCCATGAACCATCCTGCCCTGATAATGACCCACCCCACCCGATCAGGGAGGCGTCCATAGTGACAGTGGCTACCGGGGCTGGGGGTACAAAGGGTCTGACTTGGTGAATCTGGGGAGAAGTAATCCACCATGAAAGATGATTCTTGCAAATCTGTGTCACCAGTATTTGGTGACGCATCGGAAGTTGTTGGTAAGACCACTGAGTGAACAACATCCACTGAAGCAGGCGCATATAGAAGCGGGCCAGGGGAAGAAGGGTAATGGCCGCAGCCATGAGGCCCAACACCTTTAGAACCATCCTGCCCTGTACTTTCTTGCTGGCTAGAATGATCCTCACGTGACTTTGAATGTCTGAGATTCTTTGATCTGTGAGGGTAGCTGACATCCGAACAGTGTTTAAGTTTGCGCCTATGAAAGTAATAGACTGGCAGGGCAATAAGGAGGATTTTTCGTAGTTGATCGAAATTCCCAATTGAGTGCAAAGATTTATTGTGTAATCCCTGGCTTGAAGAAGTTGATGCCTGGTGGTGGCTGAAAGTAGCCAGTCTTCTAGATATGGAAACACCTGGAATCCTTGACGTCTCAGGTGAGCCGTGACCACTGCCATACATTTGGTGAACACTCTGGGGGCTGTAGTGAGACCAAAGGGCAGGGCTCTGAATTGGAAGTGACTGGACCCCAGCCGAAAGCGGAGAAACCTTCTGGAGCGCTTGTGAATTTTTATGTGATAGTATGCATCCTGAAGATCTACTGAGCACATCCAGTTGTCCTTCTCTAGGAAGGGCAGAATTGACTGAAGTGTGACCATTCGGAATCTTGTCTTTCTCACAGACTTGTTGAGTCTGCTGAGATCCAATATTGGTCTCCAGTCTCCCGTCTTTTTTGGGACCAAAAAGAACCTTGAGTAGATTCCGGGCTCTGAATGGTCTGTTGTAACTGGCTGAATGGCTCTTTTTTGTAGAAGTTTGAATACTTCTAACTCTGCAATTTCCCTTAGACGGGGTGGTACATCTGGAAGGGAATTTGAGTGAGAAAAAGGACTTTCCTCGAAAGGAATTTTGTAACCCTCGGATATGATCGACTGTACCCATCTGTCTTGAGTGAGGGAATGCCAGGCTTCTGGGTACAGCGATAGTCTTCCCCCGACTGCCTCCAAGGATGGACAGTCGGGCAACATCTCAGGGATGCTGAAAGGGCTTGTCAGAGAGAGGCTCTCTGCTTCCCTGGTTTTGTAGACCCCCTCTGCCTCTAGAGCGGCGTCTGTTATTGTTACCCCCTCTGCCTCTAGGGGTAAACTGACCATGGGTATCCGGCGTGACTCCTTGGGATTTGCGGAACCACATTTTGCCACCTTTCTGTCCTTTAGGATAAGGTCTAGAAGGGGTGGAAAAACGGACCCCTACGGCAGAAAGAGTCTTGCCGTCCTGCTCACACCTGGTCAATGTATCCTTCACCTGAGGGCCAAACAAAGCTGACCCATCAAAGGGAGAGTTTGTGAAAGACGCCTTAAAGGGATCTGCAAAATTACAGAGCCGCATCCAGGCTTGGCGTCTAAGAGCCACACCTGTACATGCTGCCCTACTCGCTCCATCTGCTGCATATGATATCAGTCGCATGGAGGAGTTAGCAATAGAATTAAGGGTTCCTAGCTGTGAAGCAATTTTTTCTTGAGCCCCTGCAGCTGTGGGATCCTGTACTACTTCACCTAGCTCCTTAAGGGTGTCCCTTTGGAGTCTGGTGAAGTGACATAAGTAGTTCAGCGAGCGCATAGCAAAGGTCGCTGAAGAGAACATCCGCTTACCATACCTATCCATGGTCCTAGAGTCCTTATTAGGAGGATGGACAGGTACGGAAGGATCTGCAAGTTCCTTCTTAGTGGCAGCCGCCACCACCATGGCATCAGCAGGGACACCTTTTGTAAGGAATTGCTTGTCCAAAGGGGCAGTAATAAATTTAGAAGGCCTCCTAGGAACTGGCTCTACAGAGTCAGGAGCAGCCCACACCTTTCGAGCAATAACCTGCATAAGGGGGTCGAAAGGCGGAGAAACCCAGGAGGTGGAGGGCCGAGATCCAAACGCCTCCAGGTATATCGACTCATCCTCAAAGGGATTATTGGAGGGCCAGTTTTCCCTCTGTTTAAGGAGTTCTAGGATGTCTGAAAAGGAGACATCCTCAGAGGGGGATCTTGGGGATCCCTCCGAGTCATCTAAGTCAGTATCTGAAGTGATAGACTCGGGGGAGTCTACGTGTTTCCTCTTACAAGTCCTCTTTCGCGGAGGATCCCCTGACTGATCAGGAGAATCCTCAGAAGAGGGGGTTCTTCCCAGTGGGGAAACCTGAGGTGGAGGATCTCTGGGTCTGGGAGCAAGAGAGATGGCAGAGATAGCGACAGGCACCATAGAGGGAGGAGCTAAGGGAACAGACTGCTGGTTGAGTCCAGTGGCCAGCTCACTCTTCATCACCTCGAAGGCTCCCCTCCCAGGGAGGTCCGAGAGAACCCGCTCCGAAGAAACCGGAACTCCAGGGCCCACCGACAGGGAAGGCTCCGAGGCAGATGTCGGAGCCGAGCTCACCAAGGCCGTGGCTCCAAGGGGAAGAGTGGGGTTGGACAAGGGTCCGATGCCACTCACCCCCTCGGAGGAGACCAGGGAAGCCCGACCACCGAATCCCTCTAAGGAAGGTCTCGAAGAGGAGATAAGAGTAGAGGCTGAGGGAGCAGAAGGGGGGGGTATCTGTCCCTCAGCCATAGCAGAAACTATTCCCGAAGACTCCAGCACCAAACTCTGAGGTAGAGTCGAAAGAGGAAAAGCAAGGGGGTGTGGACTGATAGTCGTCTGTTGAGACGGACTATGTAGCATCAGGGCCAGTGCCTGTGATTTTAATAATCTACTAACCACCCTCTCTAAATCATGGTCAGAAAGCCTGGATGACCTAGATGATCGGCTCCGATGGCTCCGTTCCGAGAGGAGAGGTGAGGCCGGAGCCGAGAGTATCGGTTCCAAGGAAGGGGACCTGGACCTCTTCCTCGAAGGAACCATCAGAGCCGACGAAACCATGGATCCAGTCGGAGCCGAAGACTTTTCAGCACCGACAGAAGGTCTCGATGCATCGGCTCCGGCCGGAGCCGATACAGACATAAAAGTAAGGGTGTCGGTGCCGGTCGGCGCCGAAGCCTGAGCCACATGGTGGTCGGAACCAATCGGAGCCGACACCGATGTGACTGAACCAGTATCGGCACCGATAGCCATCGGTGCCGAAGGTTTGTGCAAACCAGGATCGGCTCCAGCCAGAGCCGATCTCGACTCTGAAAGAGTCGGAACCGAGGCCGCAGGCTTAGACACAGAAGCCTGGGCCTTGGAAGACTTGGAAGTCTTACTCGGAGCCGACTTAGCCGGAGAGCCCTCCGGTTTAAGTAGGCCCCTTAAAATCAATTTGTTTCTCCTCTCCTGCAGGACTCTCTGGCTAAAGGAATGACAAATTGCACAGGAGTCCTGCAGGTGGAGAGGTCCCAGGCAGTATAAGCAAGAAGTGAGACCGTCTGTCAGAGACATCTTCTGACAGCACGAGTCACACTTCTTAAAGC